>NW_015129878.1:0-227 GCF_001443285.1 Poecilia latipinna | reverse complement strand
AATAATAATAATTTACAGCAAGGTTTCAATAGGCTCTCGCAGCGCTTAGCTGCTCGGGCCTAATAAACAGCAAGGTTTCAATAGGCTCTCGCAGCGCTTAGCTGCTCGGGCCTAATAATTTACAGCAAGGTTTCAATAGGCTCTCGCAGCGCTTAGCTGCTCGGGCCTAATAATAATTTACAGCAAGGTTTCAATAGGCTCTCGCAGCGCTTAGCTGCTCGGGCCTA
>NW_015129877.1:0-227 GCF_001443285.1 Poecilia latipinna | reverse complement strand
CAGTAGTTAGTATTTAATGCAATCGTCAGAAACCATTTAAGTCACAGGGTTGTAGGGCAGTGATTCTTGAGAATAGGGACAAAACAGGTCCTATGGATAAAGCACAAAATTTGAATATAATATACACAAAATATAATTTTTTCAAATATCTGACTAAACTAACCTGGGTCATGTGAGCACAACAATGTACATTTTCCTGGTGTTAATAATAATAATATTCTGACTTT
>NW_015129876.1:0-227 GCF_001443285.1 Poecilia latipinna | reverse complement strand
ATAACTCAATAGTCCATGGAAAAACCTTATAAGCTTGTATTAAAGCAGAAAGTACGGCGGCCACCGTAAAAAAGGCTTACAGTATCAATTATGCCGCATGAACTGATCAGTAGATTATTGCGAGGGAACGCAAAAGAAAAAAAAATCCCCATGTCCCCTGGAGGGCTCCGTAGTAATCCATAGGGGGGTCCCAGGAGAAAAAGTTTGGGAACCACTGGTATAATATG
>NW_015129875.1:0-227 GCF_001443285.1 Poecilia latipinna | reverse complement strand
TCACTTTAAACCCAGCTTTTCATATTTGACATGACAAATAGGTCTGACATACTTAACCCAACACTAGCACACAGTTACTGTAAATATTGCCGGATATCTTATGATAATGTGAGTCACCATTGAAATTCAAGGTATAAACCCCAAGTCAGTGAAATTCAATCCGAGACCGACGACTATAAGATTCGCACATGGTGATCTCACTCATGGTCCAAAATAAAAAACATGAA
>NW_015129874.1:0-227 GCF_001443285.1 Poecilia latipinna | reverse complement strand
ACTAAATATTTTGGGCTGTAATACTATTTTTACATTGTCCTCTAAATACACTCTAATTTAAAAGTTTCAAATCTTTTCCTTAAATGACCTGTTTACTTTGACTTTACTTGAAATAATTAAGTTCAATACCATATTTGTATCCCTCATCTGACACCATGACTCAAGCTAACCAGGGACAGATTCCCTGGGAAGTGACCGTGGCTCTGTGGGTAGAGCAGTTGTCTTGT
>NW_015129873.1:0-227 GCF_001443285.1 Poecilia latipinna | reverse complement strand
TTTCACTCTCAGAATGTATTTGAACTTCTTTCTTTTATTTACTTAACGGCAGCTCACAGTTTTTAGCAAATTCTGTAGCTTTCGGTGTACTTCTAAATCTGCTCCTTAGTCGCATCTTTTCGGGCCTGCTACTGCCTCTAGTGGCATGGGGGTGGTAACACAACTAATATAATTATGTCACTAAACGAGAATACTACAACATCTTTATTATTTACTATTAATTTTGC
>NW_015129872.1:0-227 GCF_001443285.1 Poecilia latipinna | reverse complement strand
TGAGAAGGTATAAAATAGGTTGATGGTAAGACTTCGGGGAGATTTTTTGTGACAAGACGATGATGATGAAGATTTTGTACTGAACTGAAGAAACTGTAACGAGGAATCCGTGGAAGTGTAATAAATCTCCAGCTCGTCTATGGCCTAGCAGCAAGAACTACGTCTCTGTGCATTATTTCTTTTACTTAGATATTTAAGAGTATAGCCACCTTTCTAATCCTCAATAC
>NW_015129870.1:0-227 GCF_001443285.1 Poecilia latipinna | reverse complement strand
TATATCAGCTAAAATATATGGTTTCCCCCTCATAACTTTAGCAAATAAAGAGCAAATGCTACCAAATCCTCAGGACTTATTGTTGATGATGAGAGGAATAAACACAGTTAAAGACTTGCTGGTAAATTAATTTGTTCCTATGAGATGGAGGGGGAACAGATTATTTCAGTTAGCTGAATTTGCCCCTCATTGCTTTGGCAAATAAAGAGCATTTCCAAATTCTCAAT
>NW_015129869.1:0-227 GCF_001443285.1 Poecilia latipinna | reverse complement strand
GAGCTATGCTGTCTGGGGCTTTATGCCCCTGGTAGGGTCACCCAAGGCAGACAGGTCCTAGGTGAGGAACCAGACAAAGCGCAGCCTGAAGACCCCTATGACGAATAAAAACTTTGGACTCGGTTTTCCCTCGCCCGGACGCGGGTCACCGGGGCCCCCCTCTGGAGCCAGGCCTGGAGGTGGGGCACGATGGCGAGCGCCTGGTGGCCGGGCTTGCACCCACGGAG
>NW_015129868.1:0-227 GCF_001443285.1 Poecilia latipinna | reverse complement strand
CAGATGCACATTTGTTCATACTAATAAATTTACTTGATTTTGCCTCTTTGATGAAATGACTAAATGAGGTAAAAGGTCTGTTGGCACATTGAGACTATGACATTTGCTGGATGTTGCATTGAATCTTTATGTATCTAAAATATTTCTGAACACTCTTGTAACCATTCTTTGTTGTAATAAGTTATAAATATCATGATTTTTCTTATTTCTTTATATGTATAAATAGG
>NW_015129867.1:0-227 GCF_001443285.1 Poecilia latipinna | reverse complement strand
TTGTCATTATCTGGTGTTGAGATGGTGAGTGTCATGTTGGTATTTAGCTTCTTAACCCACATGCAAGAATACAATCAGGGAGAGTCCGGTAAGTGCACAATAATATAGGGAGTGAGTACTGGAACGGCTGACCAGGTCGTCTTACTGTCGGCAAGAAACAACGGGTTAGAGCAGTGGTTCCCAAACTTTTTCTTCTGCGTCCCCCCAGTGGTTTCCAAACATTTTCT
>NW_015129866.1:0-227 GCF_001443285.1 Poecilia latipinna | reverse complement strand
TCCTGGCTCCTTGACGTGATTCATTCTACACCTGTTACATCTGGTGCCGTGACCCGGATCCATTGGTTAGCCGCTGCCGACCGCCGAGGGTTCAGCTGTGTGCTAGTGACGCTGATGTCATCAAGCTGGTCGACCTGTGGATCCTGTTCATTACTGTTGAGGTTACGATCACTCTTCTGAATATGGACACTTAAATAAATCACTCAAATCGCTATATTAGTTTGATT
>NW_015129865.1:0-227 GCF_001443285.1 Poecilia latipinna | reverse complement strand
GGTCAGCAGGTGACATGAATGCAGATGTGGCTGATCTATGGGTGAGACAGATGACGGAATGGGAGGAGAGGCAGCTGGAGAGATGCTTCTGGGTCTTTTCTTCTTCTGAAAAGAGTGAGAAGATCGGACAACAGGAGGAGAAACAGGAACCAGATCAAGCACTATCACAGTATCCTCCTGGTTCTCTGGTATCATCATTGGATACTGATAGGTACTTTTTCTTGATC
>NW_015129864.1:0-227 GCF_001443285.1 Poecilia latipinna | reverse complement strand
CAGCAGTTCTGACACCCGGGACTTGTAACAGATCTCTTTATTCCCACAATATTGAATGCAACACAATGTAACCTGACACCTACTGCTGAATAGCGGGAAGTGCGAGAGAAGGACAGAGGCAGCAGCATTGATATAGATGGATATAAATTACTGGACTAGACATTATGTGACTTATCGTGCGCCACACATGCGCCATTGCTGTCCATTGAGCCAACATTATGGGTGGT
>NW_015129863.1:0-227 GCF_001443285.1 Poecilia latipinna | reverse complement strand
AGGATGTGTGTCATTGTCTAGAACATTTCATAAAACACATTAATATCCAAAATCTTCAAATTGCAGGACATGCATTTTCTGCCAAGGGACATTTGGAGGCGGCTGGTGACCTTCCTCTCCTGTCACTGGACTATTTGATCTTATGCATTCATTATTTCACAACACAGTAAGAAATATTCATAAAGAACCCACTTTACTCAAATCTAACTCTTTAAGTAGTTCACATT
>NW_015129862.1:0-227 GCF_001443285.1 Poecilia latipinna | reverse complement strand
AGGCAGACAAAAGCCCCCAGACAGTTGAGAGCCACCAGAAAGTTGAGAGCCACCAGACAGTCGGGAGCCACCAGACAGTCGGGAGCCACCAGAATGTCGGGAGCCACTAGAATGCCGGGAGCCACCAGAATGTCGGGAGCAACCAGACAGTCGGGAGCCACCAGACGGTCGGGAGCCACCAGACAGTCGGGAGTCACCAGACTGTGGGGAGCCACCAGAATGTCCGG
>NW_015129861.1:0-227 GCF_001443285.1 Poecilia latipinna | reverse complement strand
AAGTATATATTGTGAATTTTAAGAAAAGTTATTTATGAAACTGATACTCTGTCCATGTTGTAATAAAAATACAGAGAATACAAATAATCTCAAGAGGTGAGTTAGTTGTACCCAGTGATGGCATAGAAACTTTGACAAAGTAACTTTAATCAGATTACTGACTACTTGATTTGGAAAGTAACTAAGTCACATTAAAAGTAACTTTTTTAGTTACTTTCAGCTGCTAA
>NW_015129860.1:0-227 GCF_001443285.1 Poecilia latipinna | reverse complement strand
TCTAGGCTCTCTTATAATCAATCCAATATATATATATATATATATATAAATACATATATAAATACATATATATATATATATATATATATATATATATATATATATATATATATATATATATATATATATATATATATATATATATATATATATATATTTCTAATATTCTAATAAATTTGAATTTTTTTGGAATGATAAATGTTAAATAAGTGTTTTATTTATATTTT
>NW_015129859.1:0-227 GCF_001443285.1 Poecilia latipinna | reverse complement strand
AATACATATTTCAGTAAACTAAATGAAGACCTCACCAGAGCTTCTTCACCTTTCTTCAACATCATTCTAGCACTGCTGTTCTCCTAAATATCTAAATAATATAATATAATATAATATAATATAATATAATATAATATAATATAATATAATATAATATAAATACATGTTAAGTGGTGGAGTATGATCAGGTGTTGCTCACTTTAAATAATAAAAAGGCTCATTTTGCT
>NW_015129858.1:0-227 GCF_001443285.1 Poecilia latipinna | reverse complement strand
AAAGCGCCAAACTGTGTTTATAAGGAAGCAAATCTGTCAAAAGCATTTGCCAAACAAATTCTTGATCTTTTACAGTACAGTATAAACTATGGAGCAGCTTCAAAGGAAAGGTTTCCTCAGTGTGGGACCATTTTGATCTTATTCGAAAATAAATTTGTTTTCATTTTTGTTGTTTCATCCGGTTCTTGTCAGTTTCAACTTGATCTATCTGAATCCAAATCCAGCTG
>NW_015129857.1:0-227 GCF_001443285.1 Poecilia latipinna | reverse complement strand
TATTTTCACAATTAACAAATACTTACGAACAAATCTTGTCTGAAACACAACAAATGAAGACAATAATCAGCCACTCCATGAGCTGTTTGGTGTTGCGTTTCACCATCTTTAATCTATTTTTTTTCTTTTAGCATCACAAAAGCAACATAAAAATATCCACCAGGGGGTGCTCTAGTGCAGTTTTCAAAACCTTGCTGGTCCAGCTTAACTAAACAAAAGGCAGCACA
>NW_015129856.1:0-227 GCF_001443285.1 Poecilia latipinna | reverse complement strand
ATGCTAAGTGCAATTTGAAATAAGAAATGTAAAATATGATGAAAATAATTTTTATAATTTTTTATGTTTATTTGATTCCTATTCAAGACACTTTGATAAGAATGACTATATATGTAATATAGGCGGCCTTTGTTTACATTTTTGGTTGGTGGTGTGCCTCGAGATTTTTTCAATTAAAATACTGTTCCTTGGCTCAAAAAAGGTTGAAAAACACTGATCTAATACAA
>NW_015129855.1:0-227 GCF_001443285.1 Poecilia latipinna | reverse complement strand
GACGTGTCCGCTAAAATATCTTCTATAAACCTATGAGTTCACCTGAATTAAATATTAATCCTCCCATAGTCTTTATTTGCAGCTTAATTGATTGTGACACAAGGGCAATGCCATGTGTAAAAAGGGGGGAAAAGGGAAAATGGTGAGGTAATACTATAACTACATACTATATAACTACTAAATTCATACATAAAAATGTTTTTTTTGTTATGAATTTTTGAGTTAAC
>NW_015129854.1:0-227 GCF_001443285.1 Poecilia latipinna | reverse complement strand
TGAGGAGAGACACAGGCGGACCCAGGATGTAGATGAATATGATGGTTTTAATTAAGATAACGCTCAGAGTAGTCCAGGTACAGGCAGCACGGCAGACAGACTAGCGCACAGCTAAAATGCCGGTAGCAACAGATTAACGGAACTAACATGCGAGCAAAACACAATCCAGGACTTTTCAGTACGACCTGGAGAGCAAGACAGCACGTGACCTACGTAGACAATAGACA
>NW_015129853.1:0-227 GCF_001443285.1 Poecilia latipinna | reverse complement strand
AACAAAACAAATTTGAACTGTCAAATATCTCCAGCGATGTCTTTGGAAAGCAAAAATACCTTCACTGTACATTTAAAATATTTTTTTCATTGTTGCACTTTTTAGCAGCACAAATGCCTAAGCAGTGACCAGTCCCACCATTTTGGATGTCAGAGTTACGACACTGGGAGTACTGTCCCAATTCACAAATTTTTGAACACTTGTAATCTGCGCACTCGAACCTTTAT
>NW_015129852.1:0-227 GCF_001443285.1 Poecilia latipinna | reverse complement strand
TTTGGCCATTAGTTTTCAAAATGTCTGAGTAAAAAACTGTGGACTGCTGAAATTCCACCAGAAACTAAAAGATTCACTATGTTGTCACAAAGACAAAGATATATATATATATATATATATATATATATATATATATATTTTTTTTTTTTTTTTTTTTTTTTTTTTTTTTTTTTTTTTTTTTTTTGTAAAAAAATTTTTTAAAAAAACCCCCCCCAAATTTTTTTTTA
>NW_015129851.1:0-227 GCF_001443285.1 Poecilia latipinna | reverse complement strand
CACAAGAACAGTTCATGAATGGTTAAAATATGAAAAATGTTCGAGGTTGAAGTTTTGCCGTCGACTATTATTACAGAACAACAGCCACTTCAGATAGAAAATGACAAAAAAAAAAAAAAAACATGTATTTTTTGTCTGTAACATATTGTCCATTCAGTAAAGTTACTCGCAGGTAGCTGAAGATTCAAGAATTGAAGACTCGAGTTGCTATGCTCCATTATATGACC
>NW_015129850.1:0-227 GCF_001443285.1 Poecilia latipinna | reverse complement strand
CAAAATACACTTTTAATATATTAAATAAAAGTATACTTTAACTGAACAAAATATATATTTGTCCAAGTCTAAATATACACTTGCTCAAGTATATTTAAAATATATTTTGTGTATATTTTAAAATATATGCTCAAAATAGAATTTTTTAAAATTCACTTAACACTACTTTAGATTATTATTTTCAGTATGTCTTAAATTTCATCTCAGTGTAAATTTTAGGCTAATAA
>NW_015129849.1:0-227 GCF_001443285.1 Poecilia latipinna | reverse complement strand
ACCAGAACCAGGACCAGAACCAGGACCAGGACCAGAGAACCAGGACCAGGACCAGGAAATGCAGCCACATCGACTGGGTTCATCATACCAGGATCCGACGTAACGGATTTATGCTTCCAAGGAAAACTGAAGAAAACCTGATGAGAGCTTTTACAGGAGCTGCTGTCAGAGAGGAGAGGCCAGAAAAACCCAACTGGAGACGGTTCTGTTCGACCCAGTTCTGGTCC
>NW_015129848.1:0-228 GCF_001443285.1 Poecilia latipinna | reverse complement strand
TAAAACTTGATACATATAGAACAGGAAAGTGTTCACTGGTACAATAAAGAAGCTGTTTTGCATCGAATGTAGGTCAAAATGTCTCTAGTAGATAAACATGATTTGCCTTATATTTTCTCAGGTATTTGTCTAATTTCTCAGAATTAGACATGTACACAACACTGTGAACAATCTCCTAGCCAGTTTGTGTGTTTTATTTCAAGATACATTTTTATATTAGCATGGTCA
>NW_015129847.1:0-228 GCF_001443285.1 Poecilia latipinna | reverse complement strand
ATTTTTGACAGCCTCAACAACACCGACTGGGTGAAGACTATGTCTTCTACGCGATGTGACCTTTGGCAGACCAGTAACACCTTTTACTCTACTTGGAAATATTACTGCCCCGATCCTGAAACCTTCCCCTTGGCAAAGTTGGTCCTCCGAGCTTGGTACGAAGATGACCATCGTGCCTGGGATTGGGAATGGTGGGGACTCCAATAAGAGGAACTGCAAGCCTGGGTT
>NW_015129846.1:0-228 GCF_001443285.1 Poecilia latipinna | reverse complement strand
GTTGGAGGTTTAGGACATGTTGGAGGAGGAGGACATGTTGGAGGTGGAGGACATGTTGGAGGAGGAGGACATGTTGGAGGTTTAGGACATGTTGGAGGTTTAGGACATGTTGGAGGTGGAGGACATGTTGGAGGTGGAGGACATGTTGGAGGTGGAGGACATGTTGGAGGTTTAGGACATGTTGGAGGTTTAGGACATGTTGGAGGTTTAGGACATGTTGGAGGTTTA
>NW_015129845.1:0-228 GCF_001443285.1 Poecilia latipinna | reverse complement strand
AGGAGAAGGCACCAGGAAATCTTGTGAGTTTTTATTTTGAATTTTTCTTGTTAGGCCCGAGCAGCTAAGCGCTGCGAGAGCCTATTGAAACTGTGCTGTAAATTAGGCCCGAGCAGCTAAGCGCTGCGAAGGCCTATTGTAATCGTGCTGTTAATTAGGCCCGAGCAGCTAAGCGCTGCGAGAGCCTATTGAAACTGTACTGTTTATTAGGCCCGAGCAGCTAAGCGC
>NW_015129844.1:0-228 GCF_001443285.1 Poecilia latipinna | reverse complement strand
ACGGTGGGGGAACTTTGTAATTTCCAGCAGCGGCCATCCTCTGCTACCAATGTTGATTCAATAATCACTCTGCTGACGTTAGCATCCACACTTTAATGGTCGCCATAAACAGTTAACAACATGCGCTCCCGCGCTCATCACCCAACAGAATGAAGAAAACACAGATCTAGCCCCGCCTCCCACTCCTTACATCTCACACATGCGCAGTATGCTACTTACAACTTAACA
>NW_015129843.1:0-228 GCF_001443285.1 Poecilia latipinna | reverse complement strand
CAGCTAGTTTCTCTGTGGACTGAGCAGGCATTCACAGGGGGTCATGGCTCTGTGTGTGAGTTTAACCTTTTGACCACTTTGATAAGATTCAACAGCTGGTGTAAAACAATCTGCTCCTGCCAACAGAGTAGAGCTTCCTCTCAGGACAGGGCCATAAAAAACATCTGTCTTCATTCAAAAGAAAAGAACACTTCTTTGATCTTAAAAACAGGTTTTTACTGGAACATA
>NW_015129842.1:0-228 GCF_001443285.1 Poecilia latipinna | reverse complement strand
GATGATCATCACTTGTTACCCGTAATATTCAACTGCATAAAATTCTAGGACAGGATCTATTTCATTACATGTTCACTTACCTGAAATATGTTAAATACAACAAATATTTATTAAAGCGTGATCTATTTCATAAAATGTATCTGTCACCTTTATTGCTTAATTACACATTAAATGTTTAAAGATCTGCTCTTTCATCTGGTTTGTGTCATGATGTGGTGTGGCGGTGGA
>NW_015129841.1:0-228 GCF_001443285.1 Poecilia latipinna | reverse complement strand
TGCTCATCCCACTTCTCCCTGATCTCTTGCGTTGGGCTACGCTGCAGCTAACGGAACCTGTCATGAATGTTAAGGCTAGTTTGCATGGACACCGATGACAGTGGATAAACGGTTTTCCTGTAATGGTAAGTTGATTGACAGCGCTAAGACTCTCCTCCTGTCTCTGATTGGTTGGTCGGGCCAGATGCCCGAACCTCCTCAACTGGCTCCTCTCAACGTGGAGGAGCA
>NW_015129840.1:0-228 GCF_001443285.1 Poecilia latipinna | reverse complement strand
CCCCTCCGGGCCATTTAAAAAAAAAAAAGGAAAAAAAAAAAAAAAAAAAAAAAAAAGTGAACATTTGGGATGAAAATATAATCATGTTAGTCCATGTTTGGAAATATCAGTGTATCTGTTGTAAATTACAGGGACATAATCATTTATTATCATGTAAAAAAAAAAAAAAAAAAAAAATAAAAAAAAAAATATATTTTTTTTTTTTTAAGGCTTTTTTTGTGGGGGGTT
>NW_015129839.1:0-228 GCF_001443285.1 Poecilia latipinna | reverse complement strand
AGGTTCTGTGTTTTGAGTTCGAGTTTCTGTCTGTCTAGTCCTGTTTTCCCCTGAGTCTCTGTTGTCTTGGTTGATCCCAGCTGTGTGTCGTTCCTGTGATTACCCTCCCAGTGTATTTAGTCCCACCTGTTGTCAGTGTTCCTTGTCGGATCCTCGTCGTGTAACACCCTCGTTTCACGTCTGTGTCTGTTCCTGTGCTGCCAGTGATTTTCAGTTGTTTCTCCTGGT
>NW_015129838.1:0-228 GCF_001443285.1 Poecilia latipinna | reverse complement strand
TAGAGGTGTGCCGATTGATCGGCCACTGATCATAATCGGCCAATTTCCGTGAAAAAGTGTATGATCGGTGATCGCCGATCACGGTCTCTTGTTGCCGATCACACAAACCGATCATCACCTGCTTCTCATTTCGCAGCCTGCCTGTGCAGCTGGTCTCCTTTTTCCTTCACACTGCACAAACGCGCAGCAACAAATCCTAAGCGATGTCGTGTGGAACTATAACGCACT
>NW_015129837.1:0-228 GCF_001443285.1 Poecilia latipinna | reverse complement strand
GCCTTTTCAATATGACACAATTGGTTTGCTTGATTTTATATAGATTTTTTACATAGATTTATATATAGATTTCATATAGATACATTGTTGTGTATTTACTCTATTTATTTTTAATTGCTACATTTTTATTGTTGCTGTTACTTTTTCGCTCTTTGTACGGTGTCCTTGAGTGCCAGAAAGGCGCCTTTGAAATAAAATGTATTATTATTATTATTATTATTATTATTA
>NW_015129836.1:0-228 GCF_001443285.1 Poecilia latipinna | reverse complement strand
ATTTTCAGCCACAAACATTTAACTGAAATATCTTCAACATCCTTCTAGCACTGCTGTTCTCCTAAATATCTAAATAATATAATATAATATAGTATAATATAAATACATGTTAAGTGGTCGAGTATGATCAGGTGTTGCTCACTTTAAATAATAAAAAGGCTAATTTCGCTGCTGTTTCAGTCTCATTCTAAATCATTGTAACTAGACTAGCTAACTTTTAAACAAAGT
>NW_015129835.1:0-228 GCF_001443285.1 Poecilia latipinna | reverse complement strand
GCCACCAACGAGCCACCAGAGACTCGAGAGCCACCAGTGAGTCAAGAGCCACCAGAGAGTCAAGAGCCACCAGAGAGTCGAGAGCTACCAGCGACTCAAGAGCCACCAACGAGCCACCAGAGACTCGAGAGCCACCAGCGAGTCAAGAGCCACCAGAGAGTCGAGAGCCACCAGCGACTCGAGAGCCACCAACGAGCCACCAGAGACTCGAGAGCCACCAGCGACTCG
>NW_015129834.1:0-228 GCF_001443285.1 Poecilia latipinna | reverse complement strand
ATGCAAAAAAACAATACTATTAACATTGTTGTCTTCCTAATATAATGGGCTTTTAAGTTTTCGTTAATTTTCAAGCGATTCTGAATTAAGAAGATGGCTTGTAAATATCTGTCGCTACCAGCTAACGCCGCACAGCAAAGTTTGCAGCCTTCACTTCACTCCGGATCAGCCTAAAACTACCGGGGATACGGATGGTAAATAAAGGAGCCTCCCTGAGTTATTTCCATG
>NW_015129833.1:0-228 GCF_001443285.1 Poecilia latipinna | reverse complement strand
ATTTTTCTGTACTCTTTAAAATACAAATGCTTTCTCTGTTTAATTGCTCTATTGTTCTTTTTTGTAGGTTTCTGTAAAGTGCAGTGGTCCAGTGAATGGGAATGTTCTGTCGTTGATCCTCACTGTTCTTAGGAAGGAGAAATGCCAGTTTGTCTGCAGTAATACTGGAATACTGTGACATTGAATTAAAACTATACTCTGTCCTTGGTGAAACAGTTTTCACATTTC
>NW_015129832.1:0-228 GCF_001443285.1 Poecilia latipinna | reverse complement strand
GTATCAGCGCCATCTTAGGGGTCCATAGACAACAGTCTCGCAGTATAAAAACAAGTCTCGCAGATTTTTTCAATCCAAGTTACTTAAAATAATTTAGCTATGGTACGAACTTGCTACGTTATTGTCTGTAATGTCCGATCACACGACTGAAACGGTAAAAAGATGGAAAACTGACTTTTTCACTATTTTCCTGCTTGGAAACAACGCATGGAGATTAAGCTAACGGAG
>NW_015129831.1:0-228 GCF_001443285.1 Poecilia latipinna | reverse complement strand
GAAAACAACAGATCATAATTGGAGAGATGTAAAACTGAAGATACCTGCTACATTTAGTGTTAAGGACAAATATTATTTTGTTGTCAATGTTTGATATGTACATTGAATACATTATTTTTGTTAAAATACATTACATCCAGTTCCACTATTAGGATTATTATTATTTTTATTCTTTGCCATTTTAACAAAAATTGTAAAAAATTATTAAGGCACCTAAAAAGGCATACT
>NW_015129830.1:0-228 GCF_001443285.1 Poecilia latipinna | reverse complement strand
TGTTAATGTCCTTGGGGTCGGACGGGGGCATTTTGCCCTAGCTCAACTTGGAGATGAAGAAAAGTAAGGTAAAAATAAAAGTGAAAAAATATTTCCCAGTCCTTAAGTCTGAAGTAATCCAGTTATTATGTAAAAATTGTGACTGTAAAAATAATTCACAGGCAAAGTTATCAGTAAGGACGGGAGAGAGCAGGATAAGCTGTTCCTCCTTCAGCTGCAAGAACACAA
>NW_015129829.1:0-228 GCF_001443285.1 Poecilia latipinna | reverse complement strand
ACTTTTGAACCATTTTTTTAATTGTAAAGTGTTGATTTTATTTTTGAAACCTTATTTATTTTGAAGTGTTGATTTTATTTTTGAAACCTTATTTATTTTGAAGTGTTGATTTTATTTTTTGAACCCTTATTTATTTTGAAGTGTTGATTGTCTGAAAGACCTTACACATGATTTTTTTATTATTTGTTTGCTTACCTTTAAACACTGATTTAAATATTGTAATTTTTT
>NW_015129828.1:0-228 GCF_001443285.1 Poecilia latipinna | reverse complement strand
GGTAAGCAACACTCAGGCGAAGAAGAGTTGTCCAGCAGCTGCTTAAATCCTCAATCCATCCCCTCCAAACGAGCTGCAGGTGTGTCTGCGGGGTTACCCCCGCAGCTTCCCAGGGGCTCAGAACCCTGGCGGCATCTTGTGGATACAATGGGGAATGGCAGGTGCTCCAAAGAAAATAAACTCAAAAACAAAAACCCAAAACAGAAAAGAAAACACAGAACCTGACAA
>NW_015129827.1:0-228 GCF_001443285.1 Poecilia latipinna | reverse complement strand
CAAGACAAGTTTAGACTTTGAGCAGTTTGCTAAAACTGTATTTCGTAACATTAAAAAATGTGAAAAATGAACCCATTTAAATAAAGAAATCCCTCCATGGGTGATACCACGATAGAGAGCGTTCGTTTTGTAGCACCACTTACACCGGTGCTGTAAGTGGTCCGGTATGAAATGGGTGTGATAGAACAACGGTACCACAGCACTTTTAAATTTCAATAATCAGAATAC
>NW_015129826.1:0-228 GCF_001443285.1 Poecilia latipinna | reverse complement strand
AGGAGCTGGGCTTGGCTTCTTAGTTCCAGTGAAAGGAACTCTGAATGCTTCAGTATATCAAGATATTTTGGACAATTTCATGCTCCCAACTTTGTGGGCACAGTTTGGAGCTGGCCTCTTCCTCTTCCAACACAAGTGAGTAACAGTGCACAAAGCAAGGTCCATGAAGACATGAATGGCACAGTGTGGATGAACTTCATTGGCCTGCACTGAGTCCTGACCTCAACC
>NW_015129825.1:0-228 GCF_001443285.1 Poecilia latipinna | reverse complement strand
ATGTGCTGGACTGTCTCAGAGGCCTCCTTGCACAATCTACACCTTGGGTCTTGTCTGGTGTGGTAGATCTGAGCTTCTATTGCTCTGGTGTTTAGGGCCTGTTCCTGGGCGGCCAGGATGAGGGCCTCCGTGCTGTCCTTGAGTCCAGCTTTCTCCAGCCATTGGTAGGATTTCCTGATATCAGCCACTTCAGTTATTTGTCGGTGGTACATCCCATGTAGGGGCTTG
>NW_015129824.1:0-228 GCF_001443285.1 Poecilia latipinna | reverse complement strand
ATAGCATGCTAAGTATTTTTTTGCTTTATTCTCAAATCGTTGATAATGTGATTCTATGAATATGATTTATTGATTTAGAGTCGAAGGAAAATTTCCACCTTGATCGATTAAATAATTTCATCTTATTTTTTCCTATATATAAGACTCTACCAACAAAAGTCAGAATAGCATACATGGCATTGTAAAAACAAAACTATGAATTTTTGCTTGTATCTGTTTAACAACCCT
>NW_015129823.1:0-228 GCF_001443285.1 Poecilia latipinna | reverse complement strand
CCGCTAATGCGTCACATGTTTGCCTGAGGAGCGGAGGCAGCATTATGGCTTCCTGTGTGGAGCTTATTATAACAAGGTAAGTTCCATGTTAAAATGATCATGTTTTTGACTATTTTTTATGGAGGCATTATTTTTCCGTTTACACAAGAGTATTGATTCATATACACAGTTCGCTTAACGTACATTTATTTGTTTGGATATCACGGTATATACGACTGTTTATTGTCT
>NW_015129822.1:0-228 GCF_001443285.1 Poecilia latipinna | reverse complement strand
AAGGGTCTTTTGAAAGTTGCTAGGTGGCGCCCTTGAGCCGTTTCTTTTGCGATTTTTGCAACGACCATAAAATACGAAATTTTTCACCGGGCTCTATGCCCCCGCCAAGTTTGGTGAGTTTTTGAATATGATAAAGCCCCCAAAAAGCCCCCTAAAAAGGGTGGCAGAATCGTAACAATTAACAGTACAGTTTCAATAGGCTCTCGCAGCGCTTAGCTGCTCGGGCCT
>NW_015129821.1:0-228 GCF_001443285.1 Poecilia latipinna | reverse complement strand
GGTTGGAAGGATGGTTCTGATTGGGGTTGGAGGGTTGGATTAGGGTTGGGAGGATGGATCTGATTGGGGTTGGAGGGTTGGATTAGGGTTGGAAGGATGGATCTGATTGGGGTTGGAGGGTGGGTTGGATTAGGGTTGGAAGGATGGTTCTGATTGGGGTTGGAGGGTGGGTTGGATTAGGGTTGGGAGGATGGATCTGATTGGGGTTGGAGTTGGGGTTGGATTAGG
>NW_015129820.1:0-228 GCF_001443285.1 Poecilia latipinna | reverse complement strand
GTATTTGTGAAACTTTTTTCTGATTTGTGAAACTTCAAAAAAGGGCGATTTCACCACTTTTTTTTATCTTGGTCACACGAGAACTGCTCTATTTCCAAAACTACGACACCTAGACTCTCCAAACTTCAACTGGATTATTCTCAACTAAGAACAGAATATTTAGAACCATGTTTGGGAGTTGTGAAACTTTTATCTGATTTGTGAAAACTCAATGAAGTTCAATTTTCA
>NW_015129819.1:0-229 GCF_001443285.1 Poecilia latipinna | reverse complement strand
TTATTTTTTAACCTTATTTATTTTTTTAACCTTATTTATTTTTGAACCCTTATTTATATGTAAAGTGTAGATTTTATTTTTGAAACCTTATTTATTTTGAAGTGTTGCTTTTATTTTTGAACCCTTATTTATTTTTGAAGTGTTGATTTTATTTTTGAACCCTTATTTATTTTGAAGTGCTGATTTTATTTTTGAAACCTTATTTATTTTGAAGTGCTGATTTTATTTT
>NW_015129818.1:0-229 GCF_001443285.1 Poecilia latipinna | reverse complement strand
TTTTACTTGTTTATTCATTGTAAGGCTTCATGTTGTTTTGCCTATTTTACATATATTGTCCCCTTGATGTCCCAGTAGAGCATGTGAAGCACCGCGGTGCATCGGCTCAGGAGTCCAATGATTGGATGCAGTTCCTCAGTGCTTCATGAAGCTTCATCTCACCATCACTACTTTCATTGTTTCCTCTCCTGCTCTGGTCAAAACCCACAGGCCCAACCCAGTGCATGCT
>NW_015129817.1:0-229 GCF_001443285.1 Poecilia latipinna | reverse complement strand
AATGGAGACTGAGAATCAATTTTCTTTTTCTTTTAGGTTGTTTTGTTTATTTAGTTTATCAGTTCCAGTGTTATGTGTTCTTTTGAAAATAAAGTGCATCTATCTATGGCAGGAAATCACATGCATTATTAGTAATTTCCATTAAATCAGTGTCAACTGGTCTTGAAACAATATTATCGTTTATCGCAATCATTTTTTAGACAATCGCTCAGCAAAATTTGTTATTGTG
>NW_015129816.1:0-229 GCF_001443285.1 Poecilia latipinna | reverse complement strand
AAAAAGAAGCAGACCTGTCGTGATTAGTCAGAACTGAGGATCTGGGCTGAGCGTAAAGCATTTTTAGTAAAGTCATAAATTTATCGCCAAAGCCAAATTTTTGGAGAACCAAAAACAAATAGTCCCATTCAATTTGGTCGAGTGCCTGCTGAGCATCTAATGAAATAACTGCAGAGGCAGGAAGGTTGGTCTGGTACATAACACTTAAGAGTCGACGAGTGTTTGAAAA
>NW_015129815.1:0-229 GCF_001443285.1 Poecilia latipinna | reverse complement strand
AGTCTTCATGCTAACATTAGCATTTTGGCATATTTTAGTTTATGCATTAATTTTAACACACTGAATGGTACAAGTACAGCTTAGTCCACATGCTTCTGACTCTCCACAGGTTATTGATTACATTGCAGCTTTCTTTAGCATTAATGCTAATTTTTTGCATCAGAACACTTGATTAAAAGCCGATGGGCACACTTTGGCAGGCCCCATTTCAATTTCTTCAGGAATTTTC
>NW_015129814.1:0-229 GCF_001443285.1 Poecilia latipinna | reverse complement strand
TCTTCGTTGTTCACAATGACTTGCTGCCGTCTCGATATTCAGCGATCAGCTTCAGTTTTCAACTCAAATTTAGTATTTTGAAAATTTGAGCAGAAAAAATTAAGACACAACAAAAAAAAATAGGATTTGAATTCCAGATGTAAGTGAGTGTAATACACACACACACACACACACACACACACACACACACACACACACACACACACACACACACACACACACACACACA
>NW_015129813.1:0-229 GCF_001443285.1 Poecilia latipinna | reverse complement strand
ACTTAGCACACTCTACGTAAATATGATTTTGTTTGGTTAAGAATAATTATTGCACTGTCAATAAATTACATCTAATAGATGTTCTTAGTTGCCAGAGGAACACAGTAATGCCTTCATGAGGTCAGAGGTTCAAACTGATGAAAAACAATGGATGCTCTCTGCTAAAGTATTCCTGCCATCTTCCATGTTCTTTCAGCAAACAGTTGAGATAGAGTTGTTTTTGGTTTCA
>NW_015129812.1:0-229 GCF_001443285.1 Poecilia latipinna | reverse complement strand
ATATAATGGGCTTTTAAGTTTTCGTTAATTTCCAAGCGATCCTGAATTAAGAAGATGGCTTGTAAATATCTGTCGCTACCAGCTAACGCCGCACAGCAAAGTTTGCAGCCTTCACTTCACACCGGATCAGCCTAAAACTACCGGGGACACGGATGGTAAATAAAGGAGCCTCCCTGAGTTATTTCCATGGAATCACTTCTGTATTCAGCCTGAAAGAGTTTATGGGAAC
>NW_015129811.1:0-229 GCF_001443285.1 Poecilia latipinna | reverse complement strand
AGACTGTGTTCCTCTAATGGTGCCAGACTTCTACAAAGAGCATGTTCTAATCTTTCATAAACTAATTAGACAAAACAACCAATCAAAAGGCAACACGCAACAAGCTCAAGCACAATACAACCACAGATACCCATCTCTTTCAAACAGCAGAGCAAAAAAAATCAAACTCATGCCAAAACAAAACAACATTCTGTACCGAGCTCCAAAAACTGTACATATGGCTCCTACA
>NW_015129810.1:0-229 GCF_001443285.1 Poecilia latipinna | reverse complement strand
TGTCCTGTCTGTCTCTGTGTTGCCCTGCGATGGACTGGCAGCCTGTCCAGGGTGTACCTCTTGCCCGTTGACTGCTGGCAAGAGGGAGACCTGTGAGCTCACCAGGGATAAGCATGTATGATAATGGATGTATATATATATATATATATATATATATATATATATATATATATATATATATATATATATATATATATATATATATATATATATATATATATATAGTTGC
>NW_015129809.1:0-229 GCF_001443285.1 Poecilia latipinna | reverse complement strand
CATCAGTTCCAGACAGTGGATGCCCTTCGTGAAGCCATCTTCAACACTTGGAGCAACGTTCCCACTAGCCTCCTGGAAACACTGGCATCAAGCATGCCTAAATGATTGTTTGAAACCATCAACAAGAATGGTGGAGCTACTCATTACTGAGTCCTTTTTTTTGACACTTTGATTTCTGTTTTGGGGGGCTTTTGGGTTTTTTTGAGCTATGGTCTTAAACTTTTGATCA
>NW_015129808.1:0-229 GCF_001443285.1 Poecilia latipinna | reverse complement strand
AATGTTTTGTCTCTTGTAACTGAGTCTAGATCTATTAAAGCAGAACTAGAGGTTTGTTTCTGATCAGACTCCTTGTTTCTCTCATTTCCTGCCATCCATGTTTTGGGTTTTTTAAATGAAAGTCCAACTGAAACGGTTTCCTCCAGTGAGCTGAGGCTCAGTTACATGACAGGGTGAGGATGTGACTGTTGTCACCTGGAAACAGAGACACGTTCAGACCTGAGCTGTT
>NW_015129807.1:0-229 GCF_001443285.1 Poecilia latipinna | reverse complement strand
AGGCAGAGGAGACGGTCGAATTCCGGGGCCAGGGCTGGGGCTGACGGATCTTGTCCTTCTTTGCGGCGAGAAGTCTCAACTTTTCCCTTGGTCCCGGGGTGTGGTCCTCCGCTGATCTTTCGCCTGCGTCCTCTTGTTGACTCTCCTTCAGCGCCGCGGACTAAGAACAGTTTCCTCCCCAGCTCGCTGGCTTTTAAACTCTCTTGACCCACAGTTGTGTGTGGGAGAG
>NW_015129806.1:0-229 GCF_001443285.1 Poecilia latipinna | reverse complement strand
ATTTGTCTTTTTTACTGGTGGCAACCCACACTCTTTAAAAGGATTCACCGGGGAGACATAAATCTCTCCTGGGTCATGCATTGCAGAGTTGAAGACGAGGTAATAAGGAGAGGGCCAAAAGTGTTATAAGGCTGCGTGAAAGAGGTGGGAAAGAAAGAGCAATGGGGGGGGGGGGGGGGGGGGTTGGGGGGGAAGGGGGGGGGGGGGCATAGGGGGAGCATGAAAAAAA
>NW_015129805.1:0-229 GCF_001443285.1 Poecilia latipinna | reverse complement strand
TATATATTATTTTTATTTTTTTATTTTTTTCTAGGTTTTTTTCTTGTTTTCCAGCCGACGAGTTCTAGCTTAAGAGTGACTGGGTCCAAAATCCGATGCGAGATTCCTCCGTGCTGTGTAGTGAATGTGTCTCTCCTTAAAGACATTTCTCCCTTCTTCCCCACACCGTGTCTTTAGGAAACCTTCAAAACAAAAACGAGAGGTTTAGGTACGGAGCCCTCCAGGGGAT
>NW_015129804.1:0-229 GCF_001443285.1 Poecilia latipinna | reverse complement strand
AAACTTTTAACCCAAAGAACCAGCAACTCAGTTCCAGGTGATATCTGATCTACGGTCTGAGCACAGTTCGAATCTTGGTCAAACTGTCAATAAAGAAGAGGGAAGATAAACATAAGACAAAATACGACTGCACACAGGCAGTTCCTAAGTTAGGAGGTATTACGTTTGATAAGAATTTAAGGTCTGGGAAACACAGAGTTAACTGTCTCACATGAAGATGAACAGACAG
>NW_015129803.1:0-229 GCF_001443285.1 Poecilia latipinna | reverse complement strand
GAATTAATTTTGTGGTCTGTTGTTGAAACATGATAAAATGTGAAAAACTCAGCAGAAGCTCCTGTTAGCATCTCAAAGAGCATCCAACTCTGCCTGTCTCAGCGGCAGCGCAGCATTTATTTTCAGCTTGTTAAGGTAACGATCACCTGTTAGAGCCTCGTTGGTTCTGCTGGTATAAATGACTCAAAGTGTTGTGGAGAAATGTGGACGGCACAGATTAGGTCCACAT
>NW_015129802.1:0-229 GCF_001443285.1 Poecilia latipinna | reverse complement strand
GCAACAGAATTTATTTGACTCAATGTTTCCACAGGTATTTTTGTTGCATCTGTTAGAGGCATGTACTACTTCTCCTTCTTCTATCATGCTGGTGGAGAACATCCTGTGTGTTTGAACCTTAAGAAGAACAATGACCGCTGATAAGATGGCACTGAATGATGGGGCTGATAATGGAGGCAATGCAGCCTTCATGGAGCTGCAGCAGAGAGACCAGGTCTACGTCCAGCTG
>NW_015129801.1:0-229 GCF_001443285.1 Poecilia latipinna | reverse complement strand
TTTATAAACAATTACTTTGGGGTTAAGTGTTTTTTTGATAACAAACTGCCACAAAGTTCGTTATCAAATGAACTTCGTGGCAGTTTGTTTGATGACACAAAAGCAACACACTTAATTTTGTTTTGAATGTCTGTTTTATTTAACATCAAGGATGAAAAAAAATAACTTTTTTGCTTTTCTGAAAAAATTACCACCTCCTAATTCTTGTTAAATAGCATGAGAATAGTGA
>NW_015129800.1:0-229 GCF_001443285.1 Poecilia latipinna | reverse complement strand
TATTGAAGCTGAAGTTTAACAGTGGGAAGCTTTACATCAAAGTCTGACATTCACCTTTTATATTCCCTCCCTTTTGATGTAGGATAACACACTCTCTCTCTCTCACACACACACACACACACACACACACACACACACACCCTTCACCAAGAATCGACAGTTTAACCAAATCAAAACGTGACATTGGTTTAGGATCTTCTTAGAGTCTTGAAAGCACACACACACACAC
>NW_015129799.1:0-229 GCF_001443285.1 Poecilia latipinna | reverse complement strand
GGTAAAAACCATCGGCCCCAAACCCAAATGCCTGCTGGTCCTTCACCATTCATCCGCCCCTGAATACGGTCTTTACACCTTTATTGAGACATATAAATCAAAAGTTTTTCAGTCAGTTTTTGATGAACATGTTCTCGGCAGATGGTTCGAAATTCCCCGCTTTTTCTTTTAACACCATAATAGCTTCAAGCATTACAAAACAGGGCAATTATGTAGAACATTTGATATC
>NW_015129798.1:0-229 GCF_001443285.1 Poecilia latipinna | reverse complement strand
ATGTGTGTGGGGGAGAGAGATATATATATATATATATATATATATATATATATATATATATATATATATATATATATATATAAAAGGAGCATGAGAAACTGGAGAAATACCAGGGCCTCAGAGAGGAACTGGAGAAGGCCTGGAAGGTGAAGACCACAGTGGTGCCTGTGGTCATCGGGGCCCTCGGGGCAGTCACCCCCCAAACTGGAGCAGTGGCCCAAACAGATCC
>NW_015129797.1:0-229 GCF_001443285.1 Poecilia latipinna | reverse complement strand
CACTGTATCTGCACTGAAGATGCACATGACTCTTTAGAGACCATCAGGATTAAGTATGAAATTGCAACATCTGATCATATCCCTTTTTCCTTGTCTATAAAAATGGGCAATTTACCAGACCTTTAGCCCACGAGTAATGACACCCAAGAAGAGAAAATAAATTGGGACAATTTCACTAAGCAGAATCTTAATTCGTTCCGCATCCACTCTGAAACCTTGTTGAATTATA
>NW_015129795.1:0-230 GCF_001443285.1 Poecilia latipinna | reverse complement strand
CACCAACCTGTAGCAGCAGAGAATGAGAATCCAGAGCTGCTGACTCCATTCAACACAGTGAAAAGAGAGAAACTATATTGTGTTGCACCAGTCAGATTAGAAACCACATGTTGTATAACAGCAGCTGCATTATTGATGTTGTTCACAACAGTAGCTCCATTCTCTTTATATTCCAGTTTATATGTTGAGATGCCATCAACTTTGTCCCACTTCAGAGTTAAACTGTTAAC
>NW_015129794.1:0-230 GCF_001443285.1 Poecilia latipinna | reverse complement strand
TGTCACTGACTTCGGCTGACCTCGGCACCTCATACTGGCACTTCCTCTGACACGTGCCATTAGTGCTACTGTTTTCGGGGCTAGCTGCCAGTGTTGTCACTGCCTTCATCTGACTTCGTCTGACCTCGGCACCTCATACTGGCACTTCCTCTGACACCTGCCATTAGTGCCACTGTTTTCAGGGCTAGCAGTCAGTGTTGTCACTGACTTCGGCTGACTTCGACACCTTC
>NW_015129793.1:0-230 GCF_001443285.1 Poecilia latipinna | reverse complement strand
CTTTGCGTTTTGCTGGTTTGCTGCCTTGATTCTAACACAAACCTACGTAGCTCCGCACAGCAGCAGCAGGTCTCCTTCACAGGTGTAAACCCAGCGCGAGCGTCGTAGCGCTCATGTTGCGTTTAAAGGCGGCTCGGAAAAACAGGTTACAACATGTTAACAACGGATTAAACAGTTTTAACTGCTGATAAAAGTGACAGAGGACACAAATATGGGAAGTGTGGAAGCCT
>NW_015129792.1:0-230 GCF_001443285.1 Poecilia latipinna | reverse complement strand
AATTTTTCTACTAATTTTTCTTATGTTGATTTAACGTGATCAAATTAAATTACTAAAACTATTGTAATCATGTTTTATCATCACCGGAAATGATGCAATATACCAGATACAATACTTAAATATGAATGGACAATAATAAGAGCGGTCTTTTGAATCTTAACCAATAAGAAGCCAAACAAGATAATTTTAAAGGTATCGCGATTGCCGCGCAGTTTCTTCTGACTATTCAG
>NW_015129791.1:0-230 GCF_001443285.1 Poecilia latipinna | reverse complement strand
CACTTGTATTCATGATCTCGTTCTTTCTGTCATGACCCAAAGCTCATGACCATAGATGAGGGTAGGGATGTAGATCGACCGGTAAATCGAGAGCTTCGCTTTTTGACTCAGCTCACTCTTCACCACGACGGACCGGTCCAGCGCCCGCTTTACAGCAGATGCTGCCCCAATCCGCCTGTCGATCTCCCGCTCCCTTCTTCCCTCATTCGTGAATAAGATCCCCAGATACT
>NW_015129790.1:0-230 GCF_001443285.1 Poecilia latipinna | reverse complement strand
CTTCTTCTAACACAAACAGGCAAAGAAGACACCCATAAATGTTTTACCACATGTCGGTAATAAAACAAAATATTTGAATTACCTTCGGCAACTTGTGTAATTAATCTTTCCATTTAATTGTAGCCTAAAACAATGTAAGTACTGTAGTGTAGTTATGCATGTCATGTACAAAGACTGATGAGTAATTAAAACTGTACTTTATTAGCAATAGCAGTAAATCAAAAATAAAA
>NW_015129789.1:0-230 GCF_001443285.1 Poecilia latipinna | reverse complement strand
AGGAAGGTGGAGGAAGTTGCTGTCTTGTGATCGCAGAGATCTGGTGGATGAATGTGGAATGAGAAGGTCCTTCAGATAATCCGGTGAAGTTCCGTTTAAACATTGATGTGTAATGAGAGCAATTTTGTACTGAATTATGTAAGTGACAGGAAGCCAATGAAGGTCATGCAGAATAGGTGTAATATGGGCAGATTTACGGGCCCTCAATAGAATCCTGGCTGCGCTGTTTT
>NW_015129788.1:0-230 GCF_001443285.1 Poecilia latipinna | reverse complement strand
AATAATTCGTTTGACAAATGCTTTTGACAGATTCTCTCCCTTATAAACACAGTTTGGCGCTTTAATGTCATTTCGAAACAGTTCCTGTATCGGTCACGTGACTTGCTGAAACCAATACGCGCACCGACACGGGTTTTGGTCTATGGGCTTGACACATGCGCCGACGCATCGGTGTTGCATCACTACTAAATATAGAAAACGTTTTGAAAGAAAGCGACATAAATCCTGTT
>NW_015129787.1:0-230 GCF_001443285.1 Poecilia latipinna | reverse complement strand
ACAAATTTTCCCCCAACAAAAATAATATTTTTCCCCGACCCCTTTTTTCAAAAAAAAAAAAAAAAAAAAAAAAAAAAATCACAAGCCACAAATTTTTCAATGAACTTTTTCATCTCAGCTATGAGTAAATATGGAAAACGAACAGTCAAGTACAACGGAGAAACTAAACCCTTTCTTCCACTAAAACAACTCTGTAAGCACAAACTGGCATGAGATTTTCAAACGGGGGG
>NW_015129786.1:0-230 GCF_001443285.1 Poecilia latipinna | reverse complement strand
GAGTGCTGGCGGGGGGGTTGCGGACAGACGGACAGCGTATTGCAAGAAGGGGGAGGAGATATGCTAGATATGCTATTTTATTTATATAATTATAAGTAATTTCCACTATCAGTAATGTTGCGTCTACCTGCGGATTCCTCTGGTCATCATCTTTCATTAGAGCCTCGTTGATCCGTTCCTCATTGAGTTTCAGTCATTAGAAGTTTGTATATTAGATGTTGTCCTAGTGT
>NW_015129785.1:0-230 GCF_001443285.1 Poecilia latipinna | reverse complement strand
CCTGCTCAGTGCCCTTCCCTCCCCAGAATTTAAATACTATTGCGGATCTGTTCATATTTAATAATTTATCGGACAAACCACTGGCTCCAACGGCTCCAACCTTGTATGACCTTATTATCAAAACCGCTGTTTTATTATTGTAAGCCTCAAAATAATTTCCAAAATCAGTTTATGAGTGAATCACTAACATTTAATCAAGACTACTCAGTTTGAAAAAAAAAGTGCAAATG
>NW_015129784.1:0-230 GCF_001443285.1 Poecilia latipinna | reverse complement strand
AACTGTCTGTGTGCAGTTGTATTTTGTCTCTGCTGTCTTCCTTACCTAAACTCCTTCTTTTTGCTTGATAATAAAAGACAAGCTGTAACCAAAGGTCTTCAGAACGCTCAGTGAACGGCTCGGAGGAGCAGTTTGCTGAGACTTCTCCTTTTGCAAAAGCTTGGTCATAAAATTCATATACGTTGTCTGTGGTTCTTTTAATGAAGGTTCG
Organism: Poecilia latipinna; assembly: GCF_001443285.1. Taxonomy (NCBI): domain Eukaryota; kingdom Metazoa; phylum Chordata; class Actinopteri; order Cyprinodontiformes; family Poeciliidae; genus Poecilia; species Poecilia latipinna. The sequence goes on along the minus strand of NW_015129784.1, from coordinate 19 downwards.
AGGAAAATACCCATCAGAG
>NW_015129783.1:0-230 GCF_001443285.1 Poecilia latipinna | reverse complement strand
TTGTTATGCAGGTTCAGCTGTGAGAGCACATCTTTCTGATTGGCTGCCTGAAGGCTGCAGGAAAGCAGCTACACCATTGGACCAGCAGAGGATTGTCAAGCCAATCAGACGTTGATGAGGCCCACCTGTACCATATAAAAGGCTCCTGAGTCCATTCTTCCAGTGGGGCAGCTAGTTGGAAGAGGTTTTGTGAAGCTGTCCCCCTTGTTTGGTGTTTGCAACTGCTTTAG
>NW_015129782.1:0-230 GCF_001443285.1 Poecilia latipinna | reverse complement strand
AGGAGCAGCGTTGGTGAGGAGGAGCAGCCGTCCTGCTGTGCTTTGTGTCAGAAGGTTCTGATGGATCCGGTCTCTACCAGCTGTGGACGCTGGTTCTGCAGAAAATGCATCAGATCCTACTGGGACCAGTCTGCTCCATCTGGACCCTCCTCCTGCCCCCAGTGTGGGAAAAGACCCAGAACAGGAGCTGGACTGCTGACAGCCAATCAGAGCAGCTGTGCTCCAGGTGA
>NW_015129781.1:0-230 GCF_001443285.1 Poecilia latipinna | reverse complement strand
ATTAGCGTATATAGGCACCGGGTGTGCACGCCAATCTGAGTGTGTTTGTTGGGTCCGTTGTTTGAGTTGGCTCTCAGTGAGATGAGCGCTGGCGCCGTGCTCATCGGGTTGCTGTGAGAGTGTTTGGATCGTGGACATTTAATACTGGTAGGATAAATGGATTTGTATGTCACTACTCTACCTGTCTATTATTGTCAGCAGATGCGTCATTGTTTTTTTTTTTGGTATTG
>NW_015129780.1:0-230 GCF_001443285.1 Poecilia latipinna | reverse complement strand
TTGTCAAAAAGTGGGTTTTTTTTTGGGTTTCCTTCCCCAATTTTTCCCCCGGGTTTTTTTTTTTTTTTTTTTTTTTTTTTTTAAAACCTAAGATATCCATTAAAATCTAGAAATTGCCTTTAATCAGTGGTTCAGGTAGGATGTGGTAGTGTAATTATCTGGCGTATTTTGACGCCCTTTTAATCAGCTAAGATTTACTAGTTGGTTTACATGCATCTCTTTACATCTCT
>NW_015129779.1:0-230 GCF_001443285.1 Poecilia latipinna | reverse complement strand
CTCGAAGGTAAACTTTACTCCTTTGCTCCTTTTGTGCATAACAATAAGGAGTAATTACTGCTCCTTATTTATCTGATATTTATTATCAGATAAATAATGATTTCTCCATCATTATTTATCTGATAAGAGAAATCAGATAAAGTTTATTTTATGAACAGATCAATGTTTGGTGAAATGTGTGATTAGATGAGTTTGTGTGAGAGAAGAACGTTTTGTTTGATAAATAGTGT
>NW_015129778.1:0-230 GCF_001443285.1 Poecilia latipinna | reverse complement strand
CTTTAAGTTTGAGCTCTGTTTGTTCACAAATACAATTTAGTAAACTGCAATTAATTAAAACTCTGGAAAGAATCATAATTCCTCACAGTGGGTTGTTGTAAATATCCATACAGGTCAGCCTGTGTCCAGTTTGAGTGAAAGGAGGCGCGCAGGATCGGCGCTGAGGCAAACTTAATCCAGCTACTGCAGTGCGCGACGCAACACACAGAGGCGCCAGCGGTGTGATTGGT
>NW_015129777.1:0-230 GCF_001443285.1 Poecilia latipinna | reverse complement strand
TCACAGAGCGTTCTAAAGACCCTTGGTTACAGCTTGTCTTTTATTATCAAGCAAAAAGAGGGAGGATAGGTAAGGAAGACAGCAGAGACAAAATATTACTGCACACAGACAGTTTCTAAGGTAGGGAGTATTCCGGTTGATAAGGAGGCACCTGTGGAAAAATAATTTAAGGTCTGGGAAACACACAGTTAACTGTTTCACATGAAGACGAACAGGCAGATGTGACCTCC
>NW_015129776.1:0-230 GCF_001443285.1 Poecilia latipinna | reverse complement strand
ATCAAATAACCGTCTCTGGGTTCTTCACAGAAAAAATCCAGGAAGGATTATAGTCCGTATTTTCCAAACTATGAGCCGCACCGGACTATAAGCCACAACCCCAAAGTTTTTTTGTTTTTTTTATAAACCAGTAAACATGCACATATAAGCCGCAGATATCTCTGCCGCTCCAGGTTTTCCACAACAATGCAGCAGCAGCAGAGGGGGGCGGACAGCCAACATTTGAGTCA
>NW_015129775.1:0-230 GCF_001443285.1 Poecilia latipinna | reverse complement strand
TACGCTTAGCACGAAGTCACGGCTATATCTGTCAGACATGTCATTACCATAAGATTTCATTTAATCAGCAACACAGAATCATATTGTAGATCGCCATACACTTTGTTATTAACAGTTGTATGGCATCCTGACTTAGCGGTTAAGTAGGTTAATGAGTTTTACAAGGGTGTGTGTTGTAGCTGACTCCAGCTGCAGCCATACCCTGCTTTAAATACACTTTGAAACCACGA
>NW_015129774.1:0-230 GCF_001443285.1 Poecilia latipinna | reverse complement strand
AGGTAGTAAATTTTCTTCATCCCTTCAAAATATTTTTCATTTTCCATTGACGCTCACTTATTGTTTTAAGTTTGACTAAAATCTGTATAAAAAATAACTACTATACTGGCAGGACCTGAGCTGTCACTGATGGATGCGCAGTGTTGGAGCCGCCTAACGTGTTGAGACTAACTAGTCATTTTGCGCTTCGCCATGGGAAAATATACGTTTTCACAACTTTGGCTCGATGG
>NW_015129773.1:0-230 GCF_001443285.1 Poecilia latipinna | reverse complement strand
ATCTAAATTTCTCTGAGTGGCCATCCTGTCATAGATGATCTGTGATGGGTGGTCAGTGGTATCAGTCAATCATAATTCAGTATTCCTGACATCAAAGAACTCTGCTCTGTGATTGGAGGATTATAGTGTTAAACTTTTACAGCATCTTATTGGTTTAATTAAATTAATTTTCTACATTTTATTATTTGTTTATATTTCAGTTTTAACTGCATTCTGTTGGCTTCAGCTCA
>NW_015129772.1:0-230 GCF_001443285.1 Poecilia latipinna | reverse complement strand
GATAAGACAAGTTACACACCCAGTACAGCTTAACCTGTTGTTCACAGGTTGTCATTCACAATGACAGGGGTGTCAAACTCCAGTCCTCAAGGGCCGCTGTCCTGCAGTGTTTAGATGTGCCACAGGTAAAAAACAGTGGAATGAAATGGCTTAATTACCTCCTCCCTGTGTAGATCGGTTCTCCTGAGCCTTGCTAATGACCTAATTATTCTTTTCAGGTGTGGTGCAGC
>NW_015129771.1:0-230 GCF_001443285.1 Poecilia latipinna | reverse complement strand
AAAGGAAACATGAATTTACCTTCATTTAGACAAAAACTTGTTTTTAATAACTTTTTCCAAAAAAAAAACAAAACAGGCATTGTGCAAATTGTACTGCTATTGATAATACTATCTTTAACAGACTGATAACATATGAAGGCTCTGAAGAGGCTAAATAATGCAAAGAGTCAAAATAAAACCTCTCAACATTGCCAAAAAAATTCAAGTATAAAACTTAACATTCAAAGGCA
>NW_015129770.1:0-230 GCF_001443285.1 Poecilia latipinna | reverse complement strand
ATATTTAACACAAAAAATAAAAAAAAAAAAATAAAAAAAAAACCCCCTCAATAAAAAAAAAAAAAAAAATATATATATATATATATATATATATATATATATATATATATATATATATATATATATATATATATATATATATATATATATATATATATATAAAAAAAAATTCCCCTCTCACCCTCCATGGGTGGTCTCTTTCATCCTCTGAGCTCGGGTCCTCTACCAGA
>NW_015129769.1:0-230 GCF_001443285.1 Poecilia latipinna | reverse complement strand
GACTAGGAATAAGTCCCAGGGACATTATTTATCTGAACTAAAGAACGTACGAAGCCACCCTAAGTTACTAGGACCATAAACATTGATTTTACAATGATCAGAGAAATTAAATCTAGATGACTCAATTAATTTAACTGTCCACAACTTCAAATTAGACTTTAGTAATTTTATTAGCAAGCTTTAGCAAGGGAAAAGGACATACAGCATTTTAATAAAAATATAAGAAATTA
>NW_015129768.1:0-230 GCF_001443285.1 Poecilia latipinna | reverse complement strand
TCGGCACATTGTACAATATGCTCGGAATCTCGCACGGACGAAAGGGATGTCGCTGCAGGATCGTGGTTTCCTACATTGTGAGTGACTCATGTAGATTAGCGGTTTTTATTCTGAGCACATTGCCCACGCTGCCCTGGGATTTGAACCCCGACAATCACGTGGCTGTCATACACTGTAAGCGCGGAACCTTAGACCACTCGACCACTACAGCCATGAGTGGCAAATAGTGA
>NW_015129767.1:0-230 GCF_001443285.1 Poecilia latipinna | reverse complement strand
ATATAAAACATAGACATATGCAACATAGACATGTGCATTAAACACATATGCAGCGAACGCATATGCAAAATAGACATATGCAACATCTACATATGCATCATCTACATGCAACATAGACCAACCACATAGCAACGACACATCTACACATATGACTTCTACTTATTTTTGACACAAATGGAACCCCATATGAAATGAGTCTCAAAAATACTTGCGCATTCGTAACCGGATCT
>NW_015129766.1:0-230 GCF_001443285.1 Poecilia latipinna | reverse complement strand
AAATCTTAGCAGCCTGCTAGTTAGCAATGACGTAGCACATAATCAAATCGCCCGCAGGTATTTCTAAAACTAATAAAATAAACAAGTTACTTCTTTTATCATATGTTGACATAAAGGCTCGTTTTGAAGTATAAGCTGCTACTTACAGGCATCGCTTCGAAGAATTCAACCTGGAATGCCATCTGCTCTACCGCAAGCACAGTACTGATTAAATAACATAAAATAAATAA
>NW_015129765.1:0-230 GCF_001443285.1 Poecilia latipinna | reverse complement strand
ACACACATATATCCTTCTCTCTATATATATATATTTTATATATATATATATATATATATATATATATATATATATATATATATATATATATATATGTATATATATATATATATATATATATATATATATATATATATATATATATATATATATATATATATATTTCATGACTTACAGAAGCAGTGAGTGTTGAGTTGCACAAAGGTTCTGTCTCCCATTTGTTGCTACCT
>NW_015129764.1:0-230 GCF_001443285.1 Poecilia latipinna | reverse complement strand
AATGGCGTCATTGGCCTTAGCAATACAATGAAGTCATTGAATTGTTCCTTTATCTCTCCTGGCTCCTAGTGAAGAAGACACATGTGTCTGTTGTCCAGTCTGCTGTCTGTCCTGTAACCAAGTAGATTACCAAACTATGCGATCTGAATGAACCTCTACCTATAAAACTGTAATCAGATTATTCAACCACCAGATTGGAGAAAAGTTTCCAGGAAGCCCTGATCATTAAT
>NW_015129763.1:0-230 GCF_001443285.1 Poecilia latipinna | reverse complement strand
TGTTAGGTAAATTGTATTATTATCAACTATTTGTTATACTGTTTTATATGTTCTTAGTTTATGTACTCTTATTTGGTTTAGTCATATCTTTTAAGGAATGTTTCTGTATTGTTAATCACTCTGGCTTGCTTTCTCAGAGGGCCTCTCTGAAGAAGAGCAGTGACAGCAGCTCTTCACAGAACGCCCTGCTTTGACCTCTTAGATAGCTATAAAACCATCGCCGTGAAGAT
>NW_015129762.1:0-230 GCF_001443285.1 Poecilia latipinna | reverse complement strand
GCCAGCTAATTAATGCTGGTTCTGTTTGGCTAGCTTATTGCTGGCATTGATTGCGTACCTGATTAATGCTTTTTCTGATGAGCTAGGTGATTATTGCTCGCTCTGATTGGCTAGCTGATTAATGCTCGCTCTGATTGGCTAGCTGATTAATGCTCGCTCTGATTGGCTAGCTGATTAATTCTTTTTTATTGATTGGATAGCTAATTAATGCTGGTTCTGTTTGGCTAGCT
>NW_015129761.1:0-230 GCF_001443285.1 Poecilia latipinna | reverse complement strand
AGAAACAAAATTCCCCACTCTTCTCTTGGAACATTTTCTTTCAGCCTGAAGACGGATGAGTTTGTCACAGTTAATAGTTTGCTATGTTAACTACGAAGGAAATGTAAAAAATGTGACCAGGTGCCGAGCTGAGTAGTAACTGGTTACATTTAATCAAGTCATTAAAACATACTTCCAGGAGTTTTTTTTTTTTTTTTTTTTTTTTTTTACCCAACAAAACCCTTCTCACT
>NW_015129760.1:0-230 GCF_001443285.1 Poecilia latipinna | reverse complement strand
ATATGAAAAAACTGAACAGAAATGTTCAGTAAAAGGTATCCGAGCCTCTGTCTTTATCAAAGAATATATATATATATATATATATATATATATATATATATATATATATATATATATATATATATATATATATATATTTTTTTTTTTTTTTTTTTTTTTTTTTTTTTTTTAAACTTTTTTTTTTTTTTTTTAAAAATACCCACCATTCTCTGGGTTTGTTGTTTTTTTTT
>NW_015129759.1:0-231 GCF_001443285.1 Poecilia latipinna | reverse complement strand
GCCCCCCCACCGCCCTCACCACGCGGGTCTTTTATACCCTCAAAAAAACCCCCCCCCCCCCCCCCCCCCCAACAGAGGCGCAGAGCAACACCATAAACAAACTTTAACTGCAGCAGCTTTTTTTTTTTTTTTTAACCTCTTTTTATGATGCTGTGCGGCGCTTCCTCTCAGATACAAATACCTCATCTAAGCACATAAACAACTTGTCAATTAGCGAACTGGTTGTACAAA
>NW_015129758.1:0-231 GCF_001443285.1 Poecilia latipinna | reverse complement strand
ATATTTAAATATACAGCCGGTGTTCAGACTTAACAGAGAAAGACAACTCCTGCACTGAATCCATGTCAGATGGGACCTCTTCTGCGACAGCTGATAATAGCTACCACTAGGTACCTACCACTACAACTGACACTAGGTCGCCATGGTATGTCAGTGCTGACAAGCTCCTGTCAGTTCCGGATTATAATTATTTTCATACAATGACCTTAATATAATGCTATTGATTATTAA
>NW_015129757.1:0-231 GCF_001443285.1 Poecilia latipinna | reverse complement strand
ATGCGACAAGTCAGTCAACATCTCCGCACAATAATTCAGCACAGTGAGTGATAACATTTTTCATCACAATGCTTATGTGTCTCTGTACAGCTAGCTTTGCTAACATGTCATCGGAGCTTACCTTCTTTGAGCTACTCTTCTAAGTGACTAAAAATGTTAGATGTCTCCACCGTCTGTGAAAGCGAAGCGCTGCTGAGTTAGCTGTGGCCATCGGATTTCTTATGATTTATG
>NW_015129756.1:0-231 GCF_001443285.1 Poecilia latipinna | reverse complement strand
TCATGGTTGTTGTTTTTCTTTCCTCTTGTGCGTATCAGGACGCAGAATAGTGAGATTTGTTGAGAATCAGTGACGTTCAGTTCGGATGAAGGCGACCTGAACGTTAGGTCGCATTTGAATCGGATAAGTATTGGATATGGGTCACATTCGAAAAAGAATCCGACCTGTGCTGTTCATACTGCCATGAAAAGATCAGATACAGGTCGCATTAGGTCAAAAAAATTGGAATTG
>NW_015129755.1:0-231 GCF_001443285.1 Poecilia latipinna | reverse complement strand
CTAGTCCTCTGCCTCCTGATGATGATGATATATCTCAAGTATCTCATCATCTATCTCAATGTGAGATATATATATATATATATATATATATATATATATATATATATATATATATATATATATATATATATATATATATATATATATATATGTGTGTGTGTGTGGTGTGGTGGATGTAGCAATACCAAGTGACTACAACATCAGGAAAAAGGAGCACGAGAAACTGGAGAA
>NW_015129754.1:0-231 GCF_001443285.1 Poecilia latipinna | reverse complement strand
ACATAAGTATCGTCCTCAGGGCCTTAAACTCAACAGGGAACGAAGTGTTTTGGCCCAGATGAGGTGAATACGGCGCGGGGTATAGAGTACGGTGGGGGGTATAGAGTACGGCGCAGGGTATAGAGTACGGCACGGGGTATAGAGTACGGCGCAGGGTATAGAGTACGGTGGGGGGTATAGAGTACGGTGGGGGGAATAGAGTACGGCAAGGGTACGGCGCAGGGTATAGAG
>NW_015129753.1:0-231 GCF_001443285.1 Poecilia latipinna | reverse complement strand
CAGCACATTTGAAACATCCAGGAGATCAATGTCAGCTTGTTTTTATGAGTACAAGTATAAAGGAGGCTGGTATCGTGCCTAATGTAAATCTATTTATTTATGTCATCACATGGACTTATATAAAGTTTTATACATTTTCTTTTCATATATTTATTATAGTTTTTCTTCTTTAGATATTAGGTTGGCTTAGAATGATTCCAAATAACATACAGGAATGACCTAGTGCTGTTA
>NW_015129752.1:0-231 GCF_001443285.1 Poecilia latipinna | reverse complement strand
TGTAATTTCTACTAATTTAGTTTTCTATTTTGGGAAGTTTAGAATTTATTTAAGTTAAGTTTAGATCCACAATCTGTAGTTAATTTGTATATTTGAATTGATTATGTTGGTAATTGGTTAGACCCTCCCATTAATTTAAGTAATTAAAACACACCGGGTCCTGAGTGGAGGGATGGTTTGGCAAATGTTTGGTGTGTGGATGGGAGGTTTTGTAAATGATTTTTTGACCAC
>NW_015129751.1:0-231 GCF_001443285.1 Poecilia latipinna | reverse complement strand
AAATATCTGTACAACTTAAATATATATACATATGGCAATTTAACCTGTTATTCACGAGAGGACCCAAATTTGGGTCCTCTCGTGACAGGGGTGTCAAACTCCAGTCCTCAAGGGCCGCTGTCCTGCAACTTTTAGATGTGCCTCTGCTGCACCACACCTGAAAAGAATAATTAGGTCATTAGCAAGGCTCAGGAGAACCGATCTACACAGGGAGGAGGTAATTAAGCCATT
>NW_015129750.1:0-231 GCF_001443285.1 Poecilia latipinna | reverse complement strand
AGTTAAGTTTAAGTCTTTGCAGCGGCAGAGCCGCGTCCGCATTAGTTGTGCAGCCGCAGCGCACTGCGCATGTTACGATCTAATTAACTTCTGCACCTTTATTTATTTCCTCAAGATAAACTGCCAGCTCCTCTGTTTAGACTATAAATGGGTTCAACATTGCATTCTCTTTAGTTTTCTCTGTTCTGTATGTAATGGAGACTGAAATTAAACGCGCCATTTCTACCAAAG
>NW_015129749.1:0-231 GCF_001443285.1 Poecilia latipinna | reverse complement strand
CACCATGACCTGGTCACCATCACCAACATGGATGATCAGAGATGGATCCAGGAGAAAGTCAAGAACGCATCAACTCATTTTGTCTGGATGGGTCTGCGTTACACCTGCACTCTGGATTTCTGGTTCTGGGTCAGTGATGAGGTGGTCAGATATAAGAACTGGGCTTTAGATGGACAGATGGACGACTGTGACATGTCTGGAGCCATGGAGACGGGAGGGAAATACAAGTGG
>NW_015129748.1:0-231 GCF_001443285.1 Poecilia latipinna | reverse complement strand
GGACATGGAGGAAAAAAAAAAAGGAAAGAAATCCCGACTTATTATCGCGAGATCCCGAGAAACTAAGTCGAGATCTCGAGATTCCGACTTATTATCGCGAGATCCCGACTTATTATCGCGAGATCCCGACTTATTATCTCGAGATAATAAGTCGGGATCTCGCGATAATAAGTCGGGATCTCGCGATAATAAGTCGGGATCTCGAGATCTCGAGTTAGTTTCTCGGGATCT
>NW_015129747.1:0-231 GCF_001443285.1 Poecilia latipinna | reverse complement strand
TATATATAGTATTAGTTTTGTATTAGTTTTGTATTAGTTTCTCAGCATATATTATTTTCTGTTTGCAAATGCTGCGGCTGGATTTGAGTAGCTCTAACATGGACCGGATGTGCGCTTTTATTGTGAAAGCAGCACGTAAATGGGTGTACCATAATGTCTTGAGCCACCGCGCACTTGCATATTGTGTGCTGGGCCGGCTGGAGTCAGAGCCGGCTAGCTTTACCGCGGTTG
>NW_015129746.1:0-231 GCF_001443285.1 Poecilia latipinna | reverse complement strand
AAAGCATAAGTCTGAGTTGCTTAAATGATAAGAGCAGTTTAGAATCACTTGTTTTTTATGATGCTAATGGAGCTGTGATAAGTCCATACCTAAATTCAACTCTAAGCCTGATTTCTTAGGCTCAAGTGTATCAAGGTGGCTAAAATATCCAGTTGTGGCTCTACTATAGTCATCACGTCAGGGCCGTGCAGAGACCACTAAACGGGCAGGTGCTCAAAAAAAAAAAAAAAA
>NW_015129745.1:0-231 GCF_001443285.1 Poecilia latipinna | reverse complement strand
CTGAGTGGCCAATCTGTATTAAACACCGTAACGTTATTGGCACTCAGGAAGCGCGGAGACTGTTTTTAACAATCATATGGTCAATCAGGACGAAGAACACTGTGGGAAAAAAAACTGCACAAAAAAATCTGCGAAGCAGCGATACCGTGAAAAGTGAACCGCGTTATAGCGAAGGATCACTGTATATGAAATAATTTATAAAACGCAACTGAGTAATTTGTAGAATGGCTG
>NW_015129744.1:0-231 GCF_001443285.1 Poecilia latipinna | reverse complement strand
TTATAACTTCCTGGTCTAATGTTGTCTCCTCCATGACTTCACTCTTTCTACTGTGTCTACAAAAACAACTCTTTTCAATTTGTGAACCGCAACAGCGAGCACAACTTCTGCACCGAAATGAATGACAACTGGGTTTATTCCTGGCATTATTTTCAATCCCATTTAAAAAAAAAACAACGTGTTAATACAACCTTAGATTACTATGAATCTCATTTTGCGTCTGGTAGGAAT
>NW_015129743.1:0-231 GCF_001443285.1 Poecilia latipinna | reverse complement strand
TCTAGTTACTTTTCTGTTCCCCTGAGATAATAACAAATTTGTATTTACTGTGTTTGGATCCAGAGTGATTTCTGTTGAATATTTTAAGAATCCATCTCTGGTCTTAAGTCCAGGCAGCAGAGCATCCACCTCAGTGACTGCCAGTTCAATGTTTGTCCATGTGTCTCTCAGGACGTCCTGTAGTTTGTCTCTGATCTCTGTCACGGCTGCTGTCACGTCCTCAAAGTGTCT
>NW_015129742.1:0-231 GCF_001443285.1 Poecilia latipinna | reverse complement strand
TCCACTGAAAGCTCAGGTTTGCACAATAAATGCCATGTGGGTGAAATTTTATGGGTGATACTCTGATGTCCCATTCTCCTGAAGGCAGCACAGAGCTGCACCACCAGAAACTCACAGAAACACTGAAGAGAAGAAGAGCTATGATTAATGTAGTTACAGTTCTATCCATGTTTTAATGTTGCAGAGCTCAGCCGTTTTGCAGATAGATCAAAGTTTAAACTGGCATGTTGT
>NW_015129741.1:0-231 GCF_001443285.1 Poecilia latipinna | reverse complement strand
TAGCCATTTAAGAGACCTGCTGTGGCTAATTTGATTTCATATTTTCAGTGTTGTTAATTGATTTAGCAACTTTCAGTCTGACCTCAAAATAAACTAAGAAAAAGAAGAAATTGATGATTGATGATTGGAGGAGATGAAGAGAAGACCGGCACCAACAGACTGCAATCGAGGGGCATGATGACGTGTCTGAATAAGCCAGTGAGATGAACCGGCTGATTCCAGTTGAATTTA
>NW_015129740.1:0-231 GCF_001443285.1 Poecilia latipinna | reverse complement strand
ATGGCTGCACCCAGACATTCCTGATGCCAATGTTACCATCGAGGGATACCGGACTGTCCGGGCTGATAGGGATTGCACCGAGAGCGATTAGCGGAAAGGAGGCGGGCTTGCTGTTCTAGTAAACAACTGTTGGTGCAATCCTGCTCATGTAACGGTGAAGGAGAGAATCTGCTGCCTGGACGTTGAATTGTTGGCATTTGGTCTTTGTCCGTTTTACCTGCCCCGTGAATA
>NW_015129739.1:0-231 GCF_001443285.1 Poecilia latipinna | reverse complement strand
AAGCTTATAGTCGTCGGTCTCGGATTGAATTTCACTTACTTTGGGTTTATACCCTGCTTTTCAATGTTGACTCATATTGTCATAATATACCTGACAATATTTACAGTAACTGTGTGCTAGTGTTGGGTTAAGTATGTCAGACCTATTTGTCATGTCAAATATGAAAAGCTGGGTTTAAAGTGATGGGCACAGTTGGCAGGCCCCTTAAAATTTCTGCGGAATTTTCTAGTT
>NW_015129738.1:0-231 GCF_001443285.1 Poecilia latipinna | reverse complement strand
ACAGCTCCTCTGTATGTCACAGACCTTTTAATGCGCATGCGTACTCGATGCATGTCAGCTATTCTGACAGAATAACGGCCCAAATTTAAGTTAAAGAAGGTCAGTGTTAGCCCCGCCCAAAGCCCCGCCCTCCACTTTGACTGGGGAATTATTTTAGGGTGGCACTTCAGGAACTTGAACCAGGCAATAATAATAATCAAAGCAATTAAATGCATTTTTAATAATTGTCTT
>NW_015129737.1:0-231 GCF_001443285.1 Poecilia latipinna | reverse complement strand
TTGCTGGATTTAACAGCTTGTGACTTTTATCTGTGGGGCAATTTGAAGGGAAAAGTGTACGCTAATAACCCGAGAACTTTACAGCAGTTGAAAGACAATATTCGTAATGCAATTCAGAGCATTGGTGCCCCAGAGTTGCGTCGCGTATATGACAATATGCTAAGGCACGGCCAAAACTGCATTGAAGCACAAGGGGATCATTTCCAGCGCTTTCTGTAAAGAGTGAGTAAA
>NW_015129736.1:0-232 GCF_001443285.1 Poecilia latipinna | reverse complement strand
GATCTAAGATTGTCGCTGGTGATGTCGTAACCGATCATCCTGCAGTGTGTGGTGTGTTACGGTAGATCGTCGTGGCCGCTCCGATCTAAATCAGGGGTTTTCCCCGACTGGGAGCTTAACGCTGAATGTGACAGGTAGCCAATCAGAAAGCGCGGATTCTCCACTGTGCTTTCTGAGGGGAAATAACGAGGGGAATCCCAAACAGCTGACACGGCGCAACCTGAAGTCCAGC
>NW_015129735.1:0-232 GCF_001443285.1 Poecilia latipinna | reverse complement strand
TTTACAGTTTCTATGAAACAAATAAAGCATTTTTGGTCATTTATTATCCTTTCTAAGTTAATCAGTGTGTGGAGGAACTTTTTCCTGGAGGTTAATTACGGCGTGATTCAGAGAACAATTTCTCCTTTTTTTTCTTTGTTGTATAGCGAAGATGATGTAATGACTATTTTGGATTTGATTATTTTGACGATTAATTGATTAATCAGATGAAAAATTGGCACATTCTGTAAAT
>NW_015129734.1:0-232 GCF_001443285.1 Poecilia latipinna | reverse complement strand
GTGTGACCTGTGGAAAAAGTTTTATTCACAAACAGCATTTAACTCGGCACATGATGATTCACACAGGTGAAAAGCCGTTTTCATGTGTGAACTGTGGAAAAGGTTTTATTGAAAAACAGCAGTTAACTCAGCACATGATGATTCACACTGGTGAAAAGCCATTTTCATGTGTGAACTGTGGAAAAAGTTTTAGTCAAAAACAGGATTTAACTCAGCACATGAGGATTCACAC
>NW_015129733.1:0-232 GCF_001443285.1 Poecilia latipinna | reverse complement strand
ATCAAAAGCCATAAACATAAGAAAGCTGTTGTTTGTAGCTTTTCAATAAAAGGACTCATATAGCTTTAAATATATATATATATATATATATATATATATATATATATATATATATATATATATATATATATATATATATATATATATATATATATATATATATTTTTTTTTTTTTTTTTCCTTAAAATTTTTTTTTACCAAATAAATTTTTTCATCCCCCTTATCAATTTCC
>NW_015129732.1:0-232 GCF_001443285.1 Poecilia latipinna | reverse complement strand
CTCTGTTATTCCTCTGTCAATCTGATACAGTAGGGGCTTCCCCACTTCCCATATATGTGTCCTCTGTCACTTTTATCAGCAGTTAAAACTGTTTAATCCGTTGTTAACATGTCATAACCTGTTTTTCCGAGCCGCCTTTAAACGCAACATGAGCGCTACGACGCTTGCGCTGGGTTCAGACCTGTGCAGCAGTGAAGGAGACCTGCTGCTGCTGTGCAGAGCTACACAGGTG
>NW_015129731.1:0-232 GCF_001443285.1 Poecilia latipinna | reverse complement strand
GGAGAAATGACTCGTCGTATTTTGCCAAAGATAAAAGAGAAATCGGTAACACTTTATTTGAAGGGGGGTGAATAAGACTGTCATGACACTGTCATAAACATGACATAACACATGTCATGAACATGAATAAGTCTTCATGAATATTTATGACTGTTGTCATAAAGCATCATTCGGTAAATTATGACACTTTTAATACAAAGTTGACATTATTCAAAATGTCTTTGTTACGAGA
>NW_015129730.1:0-232 GCF_001443285.1 Poecilia latipinna | reverse complement strand
AAATAAGTGCGTGGTTGAGGACAAAGGGAGAAAAAAAAAAAAAGAAAAAAAAAAAAAAAAAAATAAAAAAAAAATATATATATATATATATATATATATATATATATATATATATATATATATATATATATATATATATATATATATATATATATATATATATATATAAAATGTGTGTGTGTGTGTGTGTGTGTGTGTGTGTGTTTATGTCTTTTTTACTATATTAATTTAT
>NW_015129729.1:0-232 GCF_001443285.1 Poecilia latipinna | reverse complement strand
ATCTATCTATATAGACCATAATTTAGCTAACTATGGTCTTTTTTATGCTCTGTTTCACTTTTTTGACTTTTTCAAATAATTCAGGTTGCACATAAACTTCTGCTTCTTCAGCTGAATTGTGGCATACCTTTACTAAGTTTCACTACTTGACAAAGGATTTCTACAATGTATGACTGCAGCTTTCTTATGGTTTTTTCCTACTTCTTATTCTTTGTTCTGAAATTTTTCATAT
>NW_015129728.1:0-232 GCF_001443285.1 Poecilia latipinna | reverse complement strand
GGACTATGAGCACACCATACTATAAACCGTACCGTCAAATTATCTCCCCTGGAAACTTACATATATCAGCCGCACCGGGCTACAGGCCGCTGGTATCTCTGCCGCTCTCGGTTTTCCATAAGGACCCAGCAGAGGGCAGCAGAGAGCTGCGTCCTAATAACTGCTGGATATATTAAGGACGCAGTTCTCCGTCTCCAAATCCAGTTTTGTTCACCCCGAGCTTAAGTGCAGC
>NW_015129727.1:0-232 GCF_001443285.1 Poecilia latipinna | reverse complement strand
ACAAAGATAAAAACATTAAAATCCGCGCCCCTTTTAGGACTTCAGTTAAACGTCGTTTAACTGGGACTCTAACCCTCTGGGAATTTAGTCAAAAACACCGTTTGACAAGGACTCTAACCTCTAGGTTTTTTCAGACTTTAGTCAAAAACACCGTTTGACAAGGACTCTAACCTCCCAGACTTTAGCAATTTTAAAATCACTTTCGTTTCTGTCGTTATCGTAGTTGAAACGC
>NW_015129726.1:0-232 GCF_001443285.1 Poecilia latipinna | reverse complement strand
TGTAGGGTTGTGTTGGCTCACGTGACTCTGCAGTATCGCATGGACATCGGGGGCAGTTCCCCTGGATTGGCAGACTGGGGTGATGGTCCCCCTGTTTAAAAAGGGGGACCGGAGGGTGTGCTCCAATTACAGAGGGGTCACGCTCTTAAGCCTCCCTGGTAAGGTCTATTCAGGGGTCCTGGAGAGGAGGCTCCGTCGGATAGTCGAACCTCGGATTCAGGAAGAGCAGTGT
>NW_015129725.1:0-232 GCF_001443285.1 Poecilia latipinna | reverse complement strand
CTTGTTACCTTTGACCTTTTGCCCTTGACGCACGATGCAATTGCCTCTCGCACAGTGAGATAAGGCAGCTAACTGCGGAGGTCAACGTAGCAAATGTTCCAGATTACAGAACAGTTTTTGGTGAATTAAAAAAAAAAAGTTTTTGGTGAATAAAGTGGAGTAGACTTGCTACTTGTCAGATAACGGAAAACTTTGAACGTTGTATCATTTCTGCTTCAGCACGGAGTAGCGG
>NW_015129724.1:0-232 GCF_001443285.1 Poecilia latipinna | reverse complement strand
TAACTTCCTGTCCATCAGCCAATCAGCTCCTTGTATTTTCTCAGTAGACCAATCAGTGGAAGCCCCGCCCAGCCCATGATGTGAAGACAGAGAGACTAACTGAACTCTGATAGGAAACAGTTTAAACTGATTTTCTCTCTCCAACCTCTTGGTTCCACATGGAGCTATATTTGGCCCCCTGCTGCTCTGACTACCATTATGGTACCAGTAGATGGGTTGGTTTCCCAGGTTC
>NW_015129723.1:0-232 GCF_001443285.1 Poecilia latipinna | reverse complement strand
GCTGTGTTCATGAGAGGAGAGGCTTTTTAAGGAGAAATAAATATGAAGCCTGAAAACCTAAAATCTTAACGGACTGAATCCGTTGTGTTTCTAGCTAATCTCTGCTGGGTTTGTGGGACTCAGGCGGTTGCCACGGCAACAGGTTGATTATACAGTAAAAAGGCAGGAGAGGTTTAGAGTCATTGCTGTTATTTTACTTTTGTAAACAGACAACGGACGGACAGCAGCGGTG
>NW_015129722.1:0-232 GCF_001443285.1 Poecilia latipinna | reverse complement strand
TCAGGTTATCTTTATTTTGATCACATTTTAATAGGTTGCATATATGGTCCAAATATATATGAGGCTACTTTCTTCCCAAAACGTTTGTCGAATATTGCATCAGTACACACACCATATATTGTATTGGGAGGAGATTTTAATTGCATCCATGACCAATGTGTTGACCAGTCTTCTCCCAGATCTACTGCAACCTCAAGAAAACATCTGAGATTGCAAGAGTTTTGCCAAGACT
>NW_015129721.1:0-232 GCF_001443285.1 Poecilia latipinna | reverse complement strand
TCTGTTGTCCAACATCAAATAACGCACTGTAAGCTAACACGTGCTGGACGCATAAATGGTATGGTGTGGTGAGGAGGGTAAAGGTCAGTCATCTTCCCTTCTGAGATGGTCTAAAGCAGAGGTTTTTTGTTCAACTTTAGAAAAAGCACCGGCTGCATTTATTATTATTATTTTTATTATCCCTCATATGACCATCCCGAGTTGGTCATGTCAGCTCACACAAATGGTGTGG
>NW_015129720.1:0-232 GCF_001443285.1 Poecilia latipinna | reverse complement strand
GGAAAGATTTTCCACACGATTATATAGCTTTCTTTCAGCATGAAGCATGTTTGTTCAGCTAACTTAATTTTCATGAGTTGGATCAACTTAATTAAGTAGTGTGAAGTTATCAGTGTAAAATTAGTTAGGCTGGCTCTATTAAATTACATTGGGTCCAACTAAAGTAAATAAGTTGAATCAACCACAAAAATTAAGTTGAACCAACACATTTCCTTTAAATTTGAATAACCTT
>NW_015129719.1:0-232 GCF_001443285.1 Poecilia latipinna | reverse complement strand
TCTCAAACCAATCGCTCACCTCATCCCAGAACTCGAACCAGATGTCCCTATTATGCTCCTACTTGGACGTGACATCATCAGGCTTCATAAGGTTCACAAATGCATCAATGGCCCACCAGAAGCTCCCTATGCTCAGAAACTTGCTTTAGGATGGGTGATTGTGGGCAAAGTCTGCCTTGGGCGTGTTCATAAGCCACTCAGCGTGAACACATATTTCACCAACATTCTCGAA
>NW_015129718.1:0-232 GCF_001443285.1 Poecilia latipinna | reverse complement strand
CTGTAGAGAAAAGAAAAGTCCAGATGAGGATGTTATGTTGAGAAAAAAAAAAACAGGCATTAAACAACATTAGCAGTCTACCTGACAGAGAAAAGTTAATGAGTCTCCTGTTGCCCAATCCATGGTTCACTTCAGGACTAACCACAGGCTTTAATACCTGAAGACACAAAAAATGTGAAGAGTTAAGATCTGTTCCTATATGTGAAGAACAAGAAAATACACCCAGTTCTTG
>NW_015129717.1:0-232 GCF_001443285.1 Poecilia latipinna | reverse complement strand
CATATATGCGACAAGTCAGTCAACATCTCCGCACAATAATTCAGCGCAGTGAGTGAGAACTTTTTTTCATCACCAATGCTTATGTGTCTCTGTACAGCTAGCTTTGCTAACATCACGTCAACGGAGCTTACCTTTCTTTGAGCTACTTTTCTAAGTGACGAAAAAATTTAAACGTTGTTCCCACCGTCTGTGAAAGCAAAGCGCTGCTGAGTTAGCTGTGGCCATCGGATTT
>NW_015129716.1:0-232 GCF_001443285.1 Poecilia latipinna | reverse complement strand
TCTTTTTTTATATATATATATATATATATATATATATATATATATATATATATATATATATATATATATATATATATATATATATATATATATAGTTAGCCAGAAAATAACTGAATTTGTTCTGGCTGACTGTGGGTTTGGAGATCTTTTTTTTTTTTTTTTTTTTTTTTTTTTTTTTCTTTTTTTTGCCCGCGGGGGGGGGGCCCGTGGGGGGGGCACAAAAGACCAAAAA
>NW_015129715.1:0-232 GCF_001443285.1 Poecilia latipinna | reverse complement strand
TAGCTGATTAATTCTTTTTCTGATGACCTAGCTGATTAATGCTCGCTCCGATTGGCTAGCTGATAAATTCTTTGTTCTGATTGGCAAGCTGATTAATGCTGGTTCTGGTTGGCTAGCTTACTGCTGGCAATGATTGGCTAGCTGATAAATTATTTTTCTGATGAGCTAGCTGATTAATGCTTGCTTTGATTGGCTAGCTGATAAATCCTTTTTTTGATTTGCTAGCTGATTA
>NW_015129714.1:0-232 GCF_001443285.1 Poecilia latipinna | reverse complement strand
TGTCATAAGGTGGGGTTGAAGTGGTGAGGAGAGACGCCGAGACCCAGGTTATGGTGATGATGATGATATTTAATGATGAAAATAAAGCTCACTGTCCAAAACAGGCAGCACGGCAGAGAGACAGGCACACAGCCAAATACCGGTAGCAACTGAACGACAGGACTTCGTGCGAGCGAACACAAACCAGGACTTAGCAGTACAACTGGCGCGACAAACGACAAAAGACACTGAC
>NW_015129713.1:0-232 GCF_001443285.1 Poecilia latipinna | reverse complement strand
CAGTCTACCCACCTCTCTTGGAGAAAATCTGGGTAATAAATTAACATTCTTGGGGTTCTTCTCTCTCTCTCCCTCTCTCTATTTTGTTTTTGAAAACCTGATTTTATAACTTTTCTTAGCAGCACAGTAACTGCCACAGTCGCCACTGTATTCAGCTGCAGCTTCTACTGACTGTAGCTGCATACGTCACAGTCAAGCGCTCCAAGCAGGAACGAACCATTTAACGCAGATA
>NW_015129712.1:0-233 GCF_001443285.1 Poecilia latipinna | reverse complement strand
TTACTGTGAGGAATTATGATCCTTTGGAGAACTCTAGGTAAGAGTTTAAAACCCGCCGCGTTAGCTCTGGTTGCGCAGCTCTATGTGAACCACAGTAATAACTTGTAGCGAACACAGAGGTGCGCGTTGTGGAGCGGTGAGAATGATTTATCTTTGTGAACGAACAATTATATGCGTTGTTTACATCTCAACGTGTCTGTCTTCCCCGTAAAGTTTATGTCTGTGGTCCCGGT
>NW_015129711.1:0-233 GCF_001443285.1 Poecilia latipinna | reverse complement strand
ATGATGCCTACAGACCAGAATCCCCAGGAAAAACCAGACTGATCCATGAGATAGTCATCAATTAAATTATATTAATGATGTCATCCTTTGTTCCCACAGACCTCCAACAGCCAAGTGTCTCCAATGAGGAGGAAGCTCCTGTTATCCAACAAGTCTGGAGCCTGGCAAGTAGGTCCAGTCAGGACCAGAAAGAAGCAGAACATCAGTGGACTGAAGAGGAACAGATGGAACCA
>NW_015129710.1:0-233 GCF_001443285.1 Poecilia latipinna | reverse complement strand
TTGAAAGTTAATGAACTACAGAAAGGATGCAATGTTAAACAAAATGAAATGGTAAGAAAAGCTTAGAAGTCTGAGTATTGAAAGGCACAGAACAATGAACACATTCATAAAACAGCAAACCAATGCAATAAATCAGGATCAAGGGCAGCACAGTCAAAATATACTGATATGAATGAACTATGATGAGGAAACAAGTAAAAATGCTCTCTAAGTAAAATGCAATAATAGTAATA
>NW_015129709.1:0-233 GCF_001443285.1 Poecilia latipinna | reverse complement strand
AGCCAAATCCCAGCATGAAGCGGCTGAGTGAATCTGGTCTGGACTCTGTGGAGGAGAGTCATGGTTTCAGAGACGCTGTAGAAAGACAGAATACCTGCTCTGTGGTCCAGGTACACTCCTATTCTGGAGGAAACTGGACCTGGTACTGGAGTTAAAATGTTGTTATGACAAAATATGTAACCTTGTGTGTCACAGCGCAATGACCAAGATTTATCATTGAATCCAAATCCTCC
>NW_015129708.1:0-233 GCF_001443285.1 Poecilia latipinna | reverse complement strand
TCTATATAAAAAAAGAGCTGCCTGTTTGCTACACTTACAGTGGAGATAAAGATGGTCCATTCAGGAAAGCAGAGCTGCATCAAACTTTAACGTGGAACTGCAGAAAAAAACCCAAAAGCAAATATTGAATTGTTAATGCATGTCACCATGAGAAAAGCCTACTGAGACTTACTGCCTACCAAAATGTTTACCTATATCTCTATTTGTGTCTTAGTGTATTTTGTAAGTACCTA
>NW_015129707.1:0-233 GCF_001443285.1 Poecilia latipinna | reverse complement strand
TATATATATATATATATATATATATATATATATATATATATATATATATATATATATATATATATATATATATATATATATATATATATATATATATATTTTACATATATATATATATATATATATATATATATATATATATATATATATATATATATATATAAATATAGTGTGTGTGTGTATATTTAGTGAATGTAATATGTGTGTGAATGAGAAAATAAAAGTGTATGGAG
>NW_015129706.1:0-233 GCF_001443285.1 Poecilia latipinna | reverse complement strand
AAAAATACAATTGTTTATAAATGTAGCTTTGATAGATGTTTGAATATGGTTTCCAGCAACCAAAGAGCGTGCTATGATCGATTAAATGCGCTGATACGTCATCGCTCCAAGATGGCCGCCCTAAAGCTCATCAGCGACAATAGGCGAGAGCAGTCCATGAGGCGTCTTTTCTTATATTATGTCTATCCTCCTCCTCCTCCTCCTCCGATGTATTTTTGGCGGTTGGCAAAGAA
>NW_015129705.1:0-233 GCF_001443285.1 Poecilia latipinna | reverse complement strand
AATGGTGACAGAAACATCTGAAGGCCATCTGGCATTTAGACAGATTACAATTCACACAGCTGACCACTAGGAGCAGGCATTTACAAATTTATACATAGAGAGCACCATGTAGCTAAGTAAATCAATCAAGAAAAACAACCATCAGAGTATTATTTCAGATCTGAACACTGAGCACAGTCCATCTCACTATCCAGGAGTGGGATTTCCTCCCACTGAGGGAAGGATTTGGGGAA
>NW_015129704.1:0-233 GCF_001443285.1 Poecilia latipinna | reverse complement strand
GTTTGATTCAGTGAAGGTGTAGAAAACATTATTTGTTACCAGAAGCCTGCAGTGAGGCCTGTCACTATAAGCAATAAATCAATGAATCACATTATAAATTAAATCAAGCTCAATAATTTCTATTTGCATCATTTATTGTTTTCCTCTTTTCTGTCTTTCTACTAAAAACCAGATCACGAAGGTCTTCAGTCTGGTACTTTGGTCTCAATCAGCCGTTTATTGAAGGACAAGTT
>NW_015129703.1:0-233 GCF_001443285.1 Poecilia latipinna | reverse complement strand
CAGTCCAGTCACCAGGCCCGGACCGGACCGGACCAGGACCGGGACCGGGACCAGGACGGGGACAAGGACAAGGACCGGGGCCGGACCGGGACCGGACCAGGAGCGGGACCGGACCAGGACAAGGACCGGGACCGGACCAGACCAGGACCAGGACCAGCACCGGACCAGGACAAGGACAAGGACAGGGACTGGACCAGGACCAGGACCGGGACCGGACCGGGACCAGGACAAGA
>NW_015129702.1:0-233 GCF_001443285.1 Poecilia latipinna | reverse complement strand
AATGTGGCTTTAGTAGCTCTTTCATTTAGTGTCTGTTGAGTTTTTAATAAGCGTCACAGAAACTATTCCGGTTGGTCGAGTTTATGGGACGAGTTTCTCAGATCTCCGCGCGCCGCATCTCTAAGTAGACAACACATTTGATATGGTTTGATGCATCGTGTAACCGGAAAAATAATACTTAAAATAATATAAAATCTGAGTGATGTGTGACTCCGAGGAGAGCGTTAAAGCTC
>NW_015129701.1:0-233 GCF_001443285.1 Poecilia latipinna | reverse complement strand
TGGAACCTCATATGCTTCTTCAACAATGCTGAAGAAGCATATGGGAGAAGGAGGCATCACACATATAACATTGAAGACGAAGACTCAAATTTGTAGGTTTTAGGTTTTAAGAATTGGACTGTTCTTGGCCTAGACACGATCTATACCTATTGGCTAAATATCCTTAATGCCCTCCATGAAAACCAAACTAACTCTAACATAAGGAATAAATTGAAAAAAAAAATGTACTTATC
>NW_015129700.1:0-233 GCF_001443285.1 Poecilia latipinna | reverse complement strand
ACCAGTATCAATTAAAACTCATTTCATTCTGTTTTGCTTTCATAGCTGTGCTACAATCCACAGAGGTCTCCTGCCATCCCTATAAAAATAACGCCCTGGGCGGTTGCCCATATTGCCCATGTCAGAAACCACAACTGAAACATCGCAATTAACGGTAAATAATGTTCAACTATGAACACTGTCCAACGGCGCAACAAGCAACCAAGCAGAAGGAGCACCGTGACTGTTCTCAC
>NW_015129699.1:0-233 GCF_001443285.1 Poecilia latipinna | reverse complement strand
GCTCTACATTTCTAATATGGAAGTGAACACAACTTTTATGAAATCCAACTTTTATATCTTTAAAATGATAGCAGCACAAACGAAAATTTTTGCTGCACAAACCAGCACAAACATAGCACTAATGTTTGACACCGATTTTGTTTGATTTCATAAAAGTGGGGGGGCTGGTTGACCTTTTGACCTTTACACTTTCATTAATATCTTCAAAGCCAAAGTAGCACAAACGAAAATTT
>NW_015129698.1:0-233 GCF_001443285.1 Poecilia latipinna | reverse complement strand
TCTGTCTGTCTGTCTGTCTATCCTCTACATATCCCTTTGTCTCCTAAGGGTGACACAATGCATTTCACACAATGTATAAACTTATTTTGATATACATCATTTCCTGTTGCATGAACACTAAGCTTTAAACTTTTATAGACGCTGGAAAGCAAATTAAATCGTGAATCATACAAAACCGGAGGTAGCTTTTATTTTCAGAGGAGCTAAAGGAGGGCGCTGTAATGCCTGGTGCC
>NW_015129697.1:0-233 GCF_001443285.1 Poecilia latipinna | reverse complement strand
GTAAGTAATTAAAAATAGCAGCGGATTTCTTTTCTCCAGTGAACTCTCGTTTTGATTGTTTTAAGCAGTGGTTCCCAAACTTTTTCTTCTGCGCCCCCCGCAGTGGTTTCCAAACATTTTCTGCGCCCCCCTCCCCCCCCCCTATGGATTACAAATGGCTGTCTGGTTGAAACGACGCATGTGAGGGGGGCGGGGGGCATCAACTATTTTGGGGGCAAAATTAATGTACGTAG
>NW_015129696.1:0-233 GCF_001443285.1 Poecilia latipinna | reverse complement strand
AGAGTTGAGTTTTGGTTTAGTTTAGGGTTTGATACAGAGATGGAGAGATAAGTGAGTGTGTGTGTGTGTGTCTACATGGGAGGTTAAGGGGGATTTCCAGGGTATTCAGGACAGCATATTATGTGATCATATAAAACATTTGCAGACTTTTAAAGATTTAACTGCTAATGTCATTGATTCATACATGCCAGCTGCCTACCTTAACAATTAATTTTTTTTCATATCATCAAGGT
>NW_015129695.1:0-233 GCF_001443285.1 Poecilia latipinna | reverse complement strand
AAAAGGGTCTCCAGAAAAACTTCCGGTTCAGAAGTAAAACGAGCTGTAGTCCAATCAGCGATTTCTTAGGTCTCCACTGGGACCTACCTTTTCCGTTTTCTAACGAGCTGTAGTCCAATCAGCGATTTCTTAGGTCTCCACTGGGACCTACCTTTTCCGTTTTCTTAATGTTGTTGTGTTTTTGTTAATGTTGTTGTGTTTTCATTAATGTTGTAGTGATTTTGTAATTTGTA
>NW_015129694.1:0-233 GCF_001443285.1 Poecilia latipinna | reverse complement strand
CAGGTTGCTACAATTGATGGTAGCCACACAGGCACACCCACTAGAAGGAAGCACCCAGTACAACCCTTTCATTCTATTGGCTGAGAGGTTGCCAGCAGTTGTGTTTCATAAGTGAGCAGTGAGTTTGAGCAGAGACTGAGCGCGAGAAGTTTTGAGTACAAGCGTTACATTTTTATTTTGAAAGCAGGACTTTCTTCTCAAAACTTTAAGCAAAAGTAGGCCTTTCACGATAA
>NW_015129693.1:0-233 GCF_001443285.1 Poecilia latipinna | reverse complement strand
ATGGCCTATTTTAAAACTTTTTTCATAAATAAGGCGCACCGCATTATAAGGCGCATGTACGGTGGCCGACAGGTGCAAATGCGCAGCAACAGAGAAAACATGCAAACAAAAAAAGACACGCGCACAAATGAAATGCAGCAAACATAAAAATAGACGCAAACAAATGAAATGCAGCAAACAAAAGGAGACGCAAACAAAAAAGAATGCAACCACAAATTTGTGCACGTGTCTTC
>NW_015129692.1:0-233 GCF_001443285.1 Poecilia latipinna | reverse complement strand
AGGCCTGCTCCAGCTTTCCTCAGTCAGGTGTGAGGGGGAGAGCTGGAGACAAAGGAGCTGCAGGTTGGTGTTTTCAATCAGTTCATCCCTTTGTTTGTTATGCACTTTTTAACCTTTTAATATAAAAATCATGTAGATCTGAGAATCCAGTGAGTTTGGAGACATGAAGCTGTCATGCACTGAACTATAAATGGTAGTGATGGGTAAATGAGGCGTCATGAGGCGTTTCGACT
>NW_015129691.1:0-233 GCF_001443285.1 Poecilia latipinna | reverse complement strand
AAAGAATTTCTTACCCACAAAAAGCAGAGGAGAAATTACTGTAGAGCTCTGACACAAACATTTCGCATCCTGCAGCGTTCGTACTTTACCTGCACCGACATGTTCCACTACCTTCTGTAAACATTTGCCTGATCTGTATATTCTGAGTCGATGCTTCAGTTTGTTTCAAAGCCAAGAATTTAGTTTCTATAAAATGTCAAATGTACTCCAGCTACAAAAATATCTTAATGTAA
>NW_015129690.1:0-233 GCF_001443285.1 Poecilia latipinna | reverse complement strand
GACTCTCTGGTGGCCCTAGACTCTCTGGTGGCTCTCGACTCGTTGCTGGCTCTCGAGTCGCTGCTGGCTTCTCCAGTCGCTGGGGGCTTCTCCAGTTGATGCTGGGCTCTCCTGGTTGCTACTGGTTTCTCCTGGTTTCTCCTGGTTGCTACTGGTTTCTCGAGTCGCTGCTGGGCTGTTGAGTCGCTGCTGGGCTCTCGAGTTGCTGCTGGGCTGTTGAGGCGCTGCTGGGC
>NW_015129689.1:0-233 GCF_001443285.1 Poecilia latipinna | reverse complement strand
CAAAAACGTCTTTTTTTAATTCACCAAAAACTGCTCTGTAATCTGTAACGTTTGCTACGTTCAGCTCCGCAGTTAGCCGCCTTATCTCACTGCGCGAGAGGCAACTGTGATGTGCGTCATGGGCAAAAGGTCAAAGGTAACAAGGTGACTGGAGGGCTTATTATGTTGTTTTTCTTGAAAAATACAAAATAATAATACTAATAATAATACAAATTTTAGCACATGTTATGTGT
>NW_015129688.1:0-233 GCF_001443285.1 Poecilia latipinna | reverse complement strand
CGTAATAATGAGATACTATCTCGTAATAATGAGATACTATCTCGTAATAATGAGATACTATCTCATTATAATGAGATACTATCTCGTAATAATGAGATAGTATCTCATTATTATGAGATAATTATTTTTTATTTTTTTAACAGAGTGGCGGAAATGGGCTTCCATAGTAGGTAGAGTTTTTTTTTTTTTTTTTTTTTTTTTTTTTTATAAAAAATTTTTTTTATTTTTTTAGG
>NW_015129687.1:0-233 GCF_001443285.1 Poecilia latipinna | reverse complement strand
AGTCTCACCTGTCATCTGTGTTCTTCGTCGGGTCCTTGTCTAACGTATGTCTAATGTCAATTGCTGTCTACACTCTCCAGTGGAACTGCCAAGTCCTGGTTTGTGTTCGCTCGCATGTTAGTTCTGTTGGTCAGTTGCTACCAGCATCTTAGCTGTGCGCTTGTCTCCTGCCGTCCTGCCTGTCGGGGACTATTTACCTTGTGCATTATCATTATTAAATCCACCATTTTCTT
>NW_015129686.1:0-233 GCF_001443285.1 Poecilia latipinna | reverse complement strand
ATAAAACATATAGTCACAATATTAAATAAATAATTAAAAATATACAAACTAAAAACATAGTATTAAATAATGACAAAGTGAATCTATTATGAGAGAACAGATCATCAGGTGGTTTTATCAAGTCTGGTCATTAAAAAAAAGGATCTTCTAAGTTTCATGCAGTCTGCTGAACTTTGCCACCATAAGTGAAATTGTGATTGAATATTATATCCATCCACTCTTCTTGGTTTGTC
>NW_015129685.1:0-234 GCF_001443285.1 Poecilia latipinna | reverse complement strand
GTGGTTTTGAGTTGTACTTTAACGGTTTCTCCCTTTGCTGTTAAGCACAGCACGAAATTAATAATATCTACATGTCTAAGTTTGATTGAGATAACGGAATTATTCTGCGGCGCGGCTAAGCATCACATGTTAAAGAATAGTCTTTTTGCCCTCCAGCATTGTACGCATGCGCGGAATTTCCTTATGTAAACAATAACATGCAGGGGGTCTAGATTTGTAAATCCGATTATAATT
>NW_015129684.1:0-234 GCF_001443285.1 Poecilia latipinna | reverse complement strand
TTCCAGATCCAAACAGACAAGATGGTAATGGCGAACCAACCGGACATTGTGGTGGTGGATAAAGAACAGAGGAAAGCCGTTGTGGTGGATGTAGCAATACCAAGTGACCACAACATCAGGAAAAAGGAGCATGAGAAACTGGAGAAATACCAGGGCCTCAGAGAGGAACTGGAGAAGGCCTGGAAGGTGAAGACCACAGTGGTGCCTGTGGTCATCGGGGCCCTTGGGGCAGTC
>NW_015129683.1:0-234 GCF_001443285.1 Poecilia latipinna | reverse complement strand
AGAGCAGTCTTTGATTCTCTGGAGTAAATTAACAAATAAGTGTGTGTATATATATATATATATATATATATATATATATATATATATATATATATAGTTGCTTCTTTTTGTGCTTTGGGGTTTCTGACTGATGACATTTTTGCGAAGCGATAAAAGCTGGGTAGCTCTTGCAAAATGGAGCCATGTTTCCTTCAGCCCACTGGCTGTAATGTCAACACGTTGAGATGCCATGAG
>NW_015129682.1:0-234 GCF_001443285.1 Poecilia latipinna | reverse complement strand
CAGAACCAGTTCTACTGTTTAATTTATCAGGACATGAATAAAGATCATTTGATCCTCAGCAGCTCTTAAAATGAGTTCAATACAACAGCATCACAGATTATATTATTTATTGACCAGGATCAGAACCAACGTGCTGAAACTGTGAGTAAAAAACTAAGTCCATCTTTTCTGCTTCCACAGCAGGTCAAAGGTCACCAGAGATGCTGCTGGTCAGATGGAAATCTGAACTTTAAC
>NW_015129681.1:0-234 GCF_001443285.1 Poecilia latipinna | reverse complement strand
GAAACCAGATATAAAACTGTAGAGCTGTGACTCCCTGTCCTGGTTTGATCACTTTTCTAAACAGCCTTGAAAATATTGAGTGGAGTTTTTAATTTGTATGGAGATGGACGGTTTACTACTAGGCTAATGTTGTAAAGCTGAAGATAATCTGTGAATAAATAATGATTGAAAGTAGTAGAACAGTGACATTCCTCCTAGAAGTAGATGATCAGACTGAGAGCAGAGAGGACCAAC
>NW_015129680.1:0-234 GCF_001443285.1 Poecilia latipinna | reverse complement strand
ATGCTAATGTTGCTCTGGGTAGCATGATGCTAATGTTGCTGTGGTTAGCATCATTCTAATGTTGCTCTGGTTAGCATGATGCTAATGTTGCTCTGGGTAGCATGATGCTAATGTTGCTCTGGGTAGCATCATGCTAATGTTGCTCTGGTTAGCATCATGCTAATGTTGCTAAGATTTGTTTTCCAAGTTAATGATCATGTTCT
Source organism: Poecilia latipinna (assembly GCF_001443285.1). Taxonomy (NCBI): domain Eukaryota; kingdom Metazoa; phylum Chordata; class Actinopteri; order Cyprinodontiformes; family Poeciliidae; genus Poecilia; species Poecilia latipinna. The sequence goes on along the minus strand of NW_015129680.1, from coordinate 31 downwards.
TCTTTCTGCTGCTGATCTAATGTTTGGTTGC
>NW_015129679.1:0-234 GCF_001443285.1 Poecilia latipinna | reverse complement strand
AAGTCTGCTGCAGTTGAACGGTGATCGTAGGGTGGAGGCAGAGGAGACGGTCGAATTCCGGGGCCAGGGCTGGGGCTGACGGATCTTGTCCTTCTTTGCGGCGAGAAGTCTCAACTTTTCCCTTGGTCCCAGGGTGTGTACCTCTGCTGATCTTTCGCCTGCGTCCTCTTGTTGACTCTCCTTCAGCGCCGCGGACTAAGAACAGTTTCCTCCCCGGCTCGCTGGCTTTTAAAC
>NW_015129678.1:0-234 GCF_001443285.1 Poecilia latipinna | reverse complement strand
CACAGAGTCCGGTCGGCCCTCCGAGTCCGGCCGGCCTTCCGAGTCCGGACAGACTTCCGAGTCCGGACCGGCCTCCGAGTCCGGACCGGCCTCCGAGTCCGGACAGACTTCCGAGTCCGGACAGACTTCCGAGTCCGGACCGGCCTCCGCGTCTGGACAGACTTCCGAGTCCGGACGACCGGCCTCCGAGTCCGGACGACCGGCCTCCGAGTCCGGACGACCGGCCTCCGAGTC
>NW_015129677.1:0-234 GCF_001443285.1 Poecilia latipinna | reverse complement strand
AGCTCTAGGTCAAACTATCAACTAAGAAAAGGGTAGATAACACAAGAAGAATTTAAGGTCTGAGAACCACAGAGTTTGACTGTCTCACATGAAGATAAACAGACAGTCGTAACCTCCAGGTCAGTTCATACACACATAAGGAAGAGAACACTTTAAACAGAAAATCACAACGATCTATAGACTGAATGTGAACTAAAGTAATAACATAATGATAATACCGAAAATTCTCTAACA
>NW_015129676.1:0-234 GCF_001443285.1 Poecilia latipinna | reverse complement strand
ATTAGAACGGGATTTACCAGAAAGCCTACACTCTCATTTTTTCAGGAAGTTTTAATTTTTGGTGCCCTGCTATCAGCCAGTTTCCATTACATCAGGAATGAACAATGATAAATACACACAACGTGTTGGAAAACTGTGTTTGGTGACTGACTTTTATTTGTCAGGCTTACGTGACAAAAGACCTCCACACACGACCTCATTTATTTATTTAGTTCACAATTTTGTTAGCTGCCG
>NW_015129675.1:0-234 GCF_001443285.1 Poecilia latipinna | reverse complement strand
AGAAGAAATTGAAAAACAGAAAAGGACATGAGAGAAGCAAACAGGGGAGCCGAAAGAGAGGCAAAGAAGAAGAGAGAGAGAGAGAGAGAGAGAGAGAGAGAGAGAGAGAGAGAGAGAAAGAAAGAGAGAGAGAGACAGAGAGAGAGAGAGAGAGAGAGAGAGAGAGAGAGAGAGAGAGAGAGAGAGAGAGAGAGAATTTTTTTTTATTTTTTCTAAATATCTGTGGGTGTGAGA
>NW_015129674.1:0-234 GCF_001443285.1 Poecilia latipinna | reverse complement strand
TTCACCAGTGTGAATCCTCATGTGACTAATTAAATACGATTTGCGACTAAAACTTTTTCCACAGGTCCCACATGAAAACGGCTTTTCACCAGTGTGAATCATCATGTGCACAGTTAAACTAGCTTTGTGACGAAAACTTTTTCCACAGTTCACACATGAAAACGGCTTCTCACTAGAGTGAATCATCATGTGCTTAGTTAAACGCTGTTTTTGACAAAAACTTTTTCCACAGTT
>NW_015129673.1:0-234 GCF_001443285.1 Poecilia latipinna | reverse complement strand
CTCTTTTAAAGCGACCCAAGGAGCCCTTTTTTTTCCCCCCCGCCCCTTTTTTTTTTTTTTTTTTTTTTTTTTTTTTGCTCGCTTTGTTTTTTTTGTTTGTTTGTTTGTTATTTTTTTAATGACAAAACGTGGTGATTTTAATAACAGATCAAATGATAATTGTGGGACAGAAGGAGCCGCGGTTGGTCTGAGGTGCAGCATGTAATCAGAGTGTCATTCTCTAGACTTCTTTCC
>NW_015129672.1:0-234 GCF_001443285.1 Poecilia latipinna | reverse complement strand
TGTCATAAGGCGGTTTAGATGAGGTGAGGAGAGACGCCGAGAACCCAGGTATGGTGAAGATGATGAATTTAATGGTGATAATAAAGCTCAACAGTCCATTACAGGCAGCACGGCAGAGACTAGCACACAGCTAAGTACCGGTAGCAACTGATTCACAGGACTTGAAACGAGAGCTGACACTACCAGGACTAAACAGTTCTACTGGAGCGCACACAACGTAAGACAAAACTGAGA
>NW_015129671.1:0-234 GCF_001443285.1 Poecilia latipinna | reverse complement strand
TATGGAAATACTCTCATACATAGACATTAATACGTAGACGCCTCATGAAGCGGGTCGGTCCATTGCTGCGATACGTCACAGCGTCCGCCATATTGAATGTGGAATATGTCCCAGTAAGCTAATACAGGTAAATGGACCGAACTTCACAAAGTGCCGTTCTACAAAGTATTTTAAACAACTGAAATAGTTTAATTTGAAAACAGTTTTATTTTGATACTGGTCTCGGACACTATT
>NW_015129670.1:0-234 GCF_001443285.1 Poecilia latipinna | reverse complement strand
TTTTTTTGTTTCTACTAAGTAAATTTATTGTTTAATTGCCTAATTAGATGGTCAATGAAAATGCAGCTACTGTATTTCACTGGAGTCCCAAAGAATGAGAAAGTGTTTTGGAGCCTTTGCCATAATGATGGTCAATAACTTTGTTTCTCATCTATGCATGACATTCTTTGACTTGAGGAATGATGTGTTGATTTTCTTTTTTTTTTTTTTAAGATCGTTTAGCCTACTTGTCAG
>NW_015129669.1:0-234 GCF_001443285.1 Poecilia latipinna | reverse complement strand
CTCCCCAATCCCCGTCTCCAGCCTGGCTCCTTCCCGTCTCCTGCCTGGCTCCTTCCCGTCTCCTGCCTGGCTCCTTCCCGTCTCCTGTCTGGCTCCTTCCCGTCTCCTGTCTGGCTCCTTCCCATCTGCCTACCTTCCAGCTGGATCGCTCCCTGTTCACCCGCTCGCCTGCCTGTCCACCCTCCAACGGTCTCTCACCTCCTAAGCTTGGAAGACGGCATCTGGAGTCACATC
>NW_015129668.1:0-234 GCF_001443285.1 Poecilia latipinna | reverse complement strand
ATGTTGCACACTTAATAATAAATCAGTGTGGTGTTGCGCAGGTTCTTTTATTTTGACAATTGCTGTGGAAACATGAGAGCGACAGTGAGCGCCTTCACTGACCAGCCGTTGCTATGCTTAATTGCCGTTGGCTCGCTCACAAATAAATATTTACGACATAAGTCAAAGAACAAATATTTACAATACAAGTCAAATAATTAACTAAACACTTCCACATATATATCTCGCTACTCC
>NW_015129667.1:0-234 GCF_001443285.1 Poecilia latipinna | reverse complement strand
CTGTTAAGTCCTGGTTTGTATTTGTTCCGTCTAGTCCGTTTTGTCAGTTGCTACCGGTATTTAGCTGCGTGCTTGTTCCTGCCGTGCTGCCTGCCTTGGACTGTTTGTGTGCTGTTTTCACCATTAAATACATCATCTTCACCATACCTGGGTCTCAGCGTCTCTCCTCACCACCAACAACCCCACCATATGATAATAACCTCACTCCAACTGATTAACTTCTCTAGACTTAAA
>NW_015129666.1:0-234 GCF_001443285.1 Poecilia latipinna | reverse complement strand
CTACATTTTAACAATAACATGGATATTATGTCCTCTTTTGTGAAGGAAACGCAGAAGATGTTTGATTTATTTTCGCCTTTTCTCTGTTAAATTTTGGAAAAGTATTTTCATTGTGCTTCTATTGAACCGTATGTCTCCATTTGTTTTTAACATGTATTGTTTTGCTTCAGCTAAAAAAACATTTTTATATTATTAATCTTATTATATACTTAGCCAAATGGCACATGCATAAAT
>NW_015129665.1:0-234 GCF_001443285.1 Poecilia latipinna | reverse complement strand
CCTGTATCAGACATAAATGGAGAGCATTCCTATTTCTAAACTTGAGAAACTGGTCTCCTCTGACCCCAGACGTCTGAGTGTTGTAAGAAGAAGGGAGATGCCACACAGTGGTAAAAATGACCTTGTCCCAACTTTTTTGGGATTTGCTGACATCATGAAATTTTGAAACAACATATTTTTCCCTTAAAATGATACATTCTCTGTTAAAACTTTTGATCTGTGATTTGTGTTCTA
>NW_015129664.1:0-234 GCF_001443285.1 Poecilia latipinna | reverse complement strand
TGCTGCTATGACTTTTGGTAAACTTCACTATTGCACTTTTTGAAATAATTGCCCTTTTGTGCAAATTTATTGCCCCATTCATTCCTATGCTGGAATTCACTAACAGGCGTCAGTTGCTAGAGGGTACACTGTAGTAACTGCCGTTTTTGAACTTTTTCTGCTTTTTGACAAACAAAATGATGCTGTTCATATATATTTCACTGTAGAGAAATAATTTATGCATTAAAATGTAGC
>NW_015129663.1:0-234 GCF_001443285.1 Poecilia latipinna | reverse complement strand
GTGTGTATTTAAACCCACCTGTTGTCTGTGTTCCTCGTCGGATTCTTGTTGTTGTCATTGTCTATTGTATGTCGTCTACACTCTCCAGTCGAACTGCTAAGTCCTGGTCGGTGTTCGCTCGCACGAAGTCCTGTCGTTCAGTTGCTACCGGTATTTGGCTGTGTGCCTGTCTCTCTGCCGTGCTGCCTGTTGGACTGTTTGAGCATCTTCATTAAATATCTTCATCTTCACCAT
>NW_015129662.1:0-234 GCF_001443285.1 Poecilia latipinna | reverse complement strand
AGCCTGCAGTGCAGCTGGTCTCCTCTTTTCTTCACACTGCGCAAACGCGCAGCAACAAATCCTAAGCGATATCGTGTGGAACTATAACACACTCAGTGAATGGGGAAGTTTGCGTGTTGTGGCGGAAAATTACCTCGGGGTGGGGGGTGAACCAGGTCAAAATGCATCAACACGACGAATCTAATATGGCATAAAAACAATGCCATACTTGACGGAGTTTGGCTATATCGAAGC
>NW_015129661.1:0-234 GCF_001443285.1 Poecilia latipinna | reverse complement strand
ATTTTCACGAAAGTAAAATGTTCATTTTCGTGGCGCATCTGTTATTTTGCAGGGATATATAAACGTTACCATAGCGACCAGAGTCAGAGCGTTTGGGCAGTGGTCGAGAGGAGATGAGTAGAGCTTGTGAATCTTAAGTCTGGTTTAGACGGCAAGATTTAAGAATTGTTGGCTGATTCTCCAAACCTCTGTGACCACAGAGCAGATAAAAGTACAACAGGTTCGATCGGTTGC
>NW_015129660.1:0-234 GCF_001443285.1 Poecilia latipinna | reverse complement strand
GTGAACATTCACAGTGAACTTGTGAATCTTGTAGCTAACCCTTAGTAATTAAATTTTTACTCTTTTCAATTAAAGCAGTGGTTCTTAACCTGGGTTCGATCGAACCCCAGGGGTTCGGCGGAGCCTCTGCCACAGAGGTAAAGACACACTGTGTAAAGTCGTGATGACGCGCCGCTTTGCCATCACTTGCTACATTGCATAGCCAATCAGTGCTGCGGGAAGGAGCTCCACTCT
>NW_015129659.1:0-234 GCF_001443285.1 Poecilia latipinna | reverse complement strand
AACCAGCAGGGAGAAGACATACATATATATATATATATATATATATATATATATATATATATATATATATATATATATATATATATAAGTATTCAAGAATTATTGACTTAAAAGAAACTCCTATTTCTTGCTAAAAGGTTACTTGTAAGTTAGTTTTGTCTTATTTCAAGTGTAATAAGGACTAAGTTGTTTTCAGTAGAAACTGGACCAGAAATACTCTGTAATTTTTTGTGT
>NW_015129658.1:0-234 GCF_001443285.1 Poecilia latipinna | reverse complement strand
TTAGGGCCCCATGGAGGCTTAGGGCCCCATGGAGGCTTAGGGCCCCATGGAGGCTTAGGGCCCCATGGAGGCTGGGGCGCCATGGAGGCTTAGGGCCCCATGGAGGCTTAGGGCCCCATGGAGGCTGGGGCCCCATGGAGGCTTAGGGCCCCATGGAGGCTTAGGGCCCCATGGAGGCTTAGGGCCCCATGGAGGCTTAGGGCCCCATGGAGGCTGGGGCCCCATGGAGGCTTA
>NW_015129657.1:0-234 GCF_001443285.1 Poecilia latipinna | reverse complement strand
GGAAATAGTTGGAGACCAGGCAGAGACCATAGAAAACGAGATAAACACAAATGAAACAGACATCGGTGAAGTACTGCATGTGATAGAAGAAGAAACGGTCTCGACAGCACAGGAAAATGGAGACCAGAAGGATGAGATAAAGAGATCAAAGAAATCTAAACGCAAGATCAAGAGAAAGGCAGCAACGAGAGATGCATCTGAACTGGAGAGCCTCTGTAAGGAAAACGTTTCTGG
>NW_015129656.1:0-234 GCF_001443285.1 Poecilia latipinna | reverse complement strand
GGGAAGCACCTTTTCAGCAGGGAGAAAAAAAAAAAAAAAAAAAAAAAAAAAAATCGACGGAGGCGGCAGCAGCCGGTTTGACGTGTCGACAGGGAGCTCAACGGGGGGGAGGGAGGAAAAAATAAACAAACAAAAAAACGTTACTTTTGGCTCCCCTTCCCCCCCCTCCGCCCCCCTTTTTTTTTTTCTTTTTTTTTTTTAAAGATAAGAGGGGTTGCTTGTGGGGGGGGGGGA
>NW_015129655.1:0-234 GCF_001443285.1 Poecilia latipinna | reverse complement strand
TGAATTAATGACCACAGACCCAAAAAAAATTAAGTTAAAAAACAGCCGGCTTATTATTTGTTTAAAGAACAATAAAAGAATAAACAACAACAATATTACACAATTAACACACAGTGACACAAATTCAAAAAAAAGAAAAATAAAATAGTCTCCAGTTTCTTTCAGAGTATTTTATAAATCTAAATTAAGGATACTATTTATTTTACCTAGGTTATAGTTCTATTTAAGTTCTAG
>NW_015129654.1:0-234 GCF_001443285.1 Poecilia latipinna | reverse complement strand
TGAACAATTATATGCGGCGTTTACATCTCAACACACTGCCCAGCGTGTGGCTCTGTGTCTGTCTTCCCTGTAAAGTTTATGTCTGTGGTCCCGGTTGGCCGGAGAGTTTGTGGATAACGAGCAGCGCTAACCTCATCATGCAGGTTCAGCCTGGTGAGGAGCTTTAACGCTCTCCTCGGAGTCACACATCACGCTGATTTTATATTATTTTATTATTTTTAGTATTATTTTTCC
>NW_015129653.1:0-234 GCF_001443285.1 Poecilia latipinna | reverse complement strand
CAGAGGGTCTTGGCTCTCCACTGTTGTGAAACAGTATTGCTTCCTGGAGGAGTGGATTGTGTTGAAGTTTTACATTTTACCTAGCTGCTAAATTTTCAATGTGTTTATCTGACTGATTTTTACAAATACAATCTGAATAATAGAAACGGAATAAGAAACGGAATAGGAAAAAGAAATATCCTTTATTGTCTCATAGAAGGGTTATTCAGGTGTCACAGTAGCAATTTAAGGTCA
>NW_015129652.1:0-234 GCF_001443285.1 Poecilia latipinna | reverse complement strand
AAATGTATTTTTAATACAAAAAAATCCAATTCTGGTTTTACCTTTCCAAATTTTTTAAAAATTTAAAATTTAAAAAAAAAAAAAAAAAAAAAGGGTTAGAGTCCCTGTCAAACGGCGTTTTGACTAAAGTACAAAGGGTTGGAGTCCCTGTCAAACGGCGTTTTTACTAAAGTACAAAGGGTTGGAGTCCCTGTCAAACGGCGTTTTGACTAAAGTACAAAGGGTTGGAGTCCC
>NW_015129651.1:0-234 GCF_001443285.1 Poecilia latipinna | reverse complement strand
AAATTAGTGCCATACTTGACGGAGTTTGGCTACATCGAGGCTCACTGCAGTAAAAAAGACATATGGAGGATCAGATAGCAGGTAAAGCAGCGCACAGCTACAAACACTTACCCGGATTAGCATGACGGTCAGAAAGCTAAACAAATAACCCGCAAAATTATTTAAGTCTTCAAGCTGCGATGTAAGACGCTGGTTCTGCTCTCGCTGTTGAACCGCTGCTACGCTGCAGGTAGT
>NW_015129650.1:0-234 GCF_001443285.1 Poecilia latipinna | reverse complement strand
GTACCAACGGTAAATGTCTTGTATCTAATCAGGTAAGCATTATTTCGAAAGAGCTTATGTTTTATAAACTATATAACTTGTTATTAATTTGGTTTTAAGAGATGACCGTTTTCTACTGGTAACGAACTGCCACGAAGTATAAATCGAGATTTTTACTTTTGTGTTCAATGTGTGTTTAATATACTTACCACTAATTTAAATTAAAAAAAACTTTTCTGCAAAATTCACCAACTT
>NW_015129649.1:0-235 GCF_001443285.1 Poecilia latipinna | reverse complement strand
TAATAATGATGATGCTCGAAACAGTCCAGAGCAGGCAGCACAGCAGAAAACAAGCACGCAGCTAAATACCGGTAGCAACTGACAAGACGGGAGCAAGCACAAACCAGGACTTAACAGTTCTACTGGCGAGTACGGACAACAAACTTAGACATTAGACATTGACAAGGACCCGACCAGGAACACAGACAACAGGTGGGTTTAAATACACACGGGGTAATCAGGGGAATGAGACACA
>NW_015129648.1:0-235 GCF_001443285.1 Poecilia latipinna | reverse complement strand
TGTGTCTCATTCCCCTGATTACCCCGTGTGTATTTAAACCCACCTGTTGTCTGTGTTCCTGGTCGGGTCCTTGTCAATGTCTAATGTCTAAGTTTGTTGTCCGTACTCGCCAGTAGAACTGTTAAGTCCTGGTTTGTGCTTGCTCCCGTCTTGTCAGTTGCTACCGGTATTTAGCTGCGTGCTTGTTTTCTGCTGTGCTGCCTGCTCTGGACTGTTTCGAGCATCATCATTATTA
>NW_015129647.1:0-235 GCF_001443285.1 Poecilia latipinna | reverse complement strand
CATGTTTTCCCCCTCTCGCATTACCCTCTTTCCTGTCGAACTACTTTCAAAAAAAAGCCCCCAAAGCCAACAAAACCTTAAAAAAAAAAAAAAAAAAAAACTGGTGTTTCCATATGGAGGGTTCTACAGGTCCAAAGATAAATGCATAATACATAAATTCATATATTTACAACAGTGGTTCTTAACCTGGGTTCGATCGAATCCCAGGGGTTCAGTGAGTTAGTCTCAGGGGTTC
>NW_015129646.1:0-235 GCF_001443285.1 Poecilia latipinna | reverse complement strand
GGGGTTGCACCAACGACTAGTCGATTCTTTACTCTGCAATGACTTTTACAGGCGGTCAGTCCACTACTTGCAATCACGTGACAAAACTAATTTTTCCAAGATAATGAAAGATCATCTACGAGTTTCTCAGACAGCTCGTATTGTATAAAAATGTAAATAATGCATCAAAGAGATACTGCAGACTTTAGCAAAAACTACCACAATAGGGGCGCTATGTAGGGGGACCCCAGAAACA
>NW_015129645.1:0-235 GCF_001443285.1 Poecilia latipinna | reverse complement strand
AGTCATGTTTTTTGGACTGTGGGAGGAAACCGGAGTCCCCGGAGAAAACCCACGCATGCACAGGGAGAACATGCAAACTCCATGCAGAAAGACCGGGGCTGGGAATCGAACCCAGAACCTTCTTGCTGCACGGCAACAGCTCTACCAACTGCGCCACTGTGCAGCCCTAAAATGTCAATCTCTTAATAAAAAAATCAATTGTTTATAAAACATAATCTCTTTTGAAATACTGTTT
>NW_015129644.1:0-235 GCF_001443285.1 Poecilia latipinna | reverse complement strand
CTGCGGCTCTCACTGGAGCGGTTCGCGGCCGAGTGCGAAGCGGCCGGGATGAGGCTCAGTGCCTCCAAATCCGAGGCCATGGTCTTGAGCCGGAAAAGGGTAGTGTGCCTTCTCCTGGTCAGGGGGGTCATCCTGCCTCAAGTGGAGGAGTTTAAGTATCTGGGGATCTTGTTCACGAATGAGGGAAGAAGGGAGCGGGAGATCGACAGGCGGATTGGGGCAGCGTCTGCTGTGA
>NW_015129643.1:0-235 GCF_001443285.1 Poecilia latipinna | reverse complement strand
AACTCTCCTGCCACTGACTGGTTGTTTCTAGCACTGGGAGAATGCAGAGGAAATATATTTTTCACAGATTACCTCTCATACCATACTGTCACAACATAATGACAGTTTTAAAAAATATGGGAAAAAAATATTTATATAAAAGTGACATACTGCAGCTTTAATTTCACTCAGGAGAGGACGGGTCAGGAGGGACGTGGGTTAGAGCTGCTGATGACCGACTCATCTGTTGTTAAGT
>NW_015129642.1:0-235 GCF_001443285.1 Poecilia latipinna | reverse complement strand
CAGTGGCGCAAAAAGTGGGTATGCAGCGCATGCAACGCACCAGAGGGGGCGTCAAAACCCCGTGTGGAGGGGGCGGCGCCCCGATGATGCCTTCGCATACGCTTCACTTTGCACACATGTAAATGTAAATGTAGCGAGTTTTACCTTTCACGTGTCTTCGTCTCAGGGGGACGTGGGGGGGGGGGGGTAGGGGGAGCGTATGTTTTGTTTTACCCCTTAAGTATGGGGGGGGGGG
>NW_015129641.1:0-235 GCF_001443285.1 Poecilia latipinna | reverse complement strand
AGTTAATTTTTTTTGTCATTAGTGGTGAATATTTTAAACACACATTCAACACAAAAGTAAAAATCTCGATTTATACTTCGTGGCAGTTCGTTACCAGTAGAAAACACTTATCTCTTAACACCAATTTAATGACAAGTTATATAGTTTATAAAACATAAGCTCTTTCGAAGTAATGCTTACCTGATTAGACACAAGACATTTACAGCTGGTACATTTTGCACAAGTAAAAATCTGA
>NW_015129640.1:0-235 GCF_001443285.1 Poecilia latipinna | reverse complement strand
AATGCTTGGGTGTGTTGTATGAGTGCATATGGAAGTGTTGAAGTGCCAAAACGAAGACAAACTCAAAAGTACAAAAGGAGGGGAGCTGAGGCCTGGTAACAAACACCACAGTGGCAGAGTGGATGCTGAGGGAGACGCAGAAGATGGAGACAGCCAGGTTCAAGTACTCTGTTCTCTAAATGAACAAATCAGCAGCACCTGCAAAGGGGAGGAGCACAAAGACAGACAAGACCTG
>NW_015129639.1:0-235 GCF_001443285.1 Poecilia latipinna | reverse complement strand
AGTTTTAGACAACTAAAACTGATGTTAAATCTATTTATTTATTAATAAGCTTCTTGCAAACAACCCTAAGTTAGAGTATCTGGTTAGAAATAATTTAGAATGCTCATTAAGTAAAAAGATGCATTCATGTGCCTAAAACTATATGTTAAATGATGCATTCGAATAACAGTGGCAGTCTGTCTGAACTTCTGCCAGACAAATATTTGATCAGAATAATTTTGTTCAGCTCCAGTTA
>NW_015129638.1:0-235 GCF_001443285.1 Poecilia latipinna | reverse complement strand
TGGGCAGGAGGCGGCGCTCATTTGGATCAGACGGAGGCGGCAGACGCGGTGACGTATGGAGAGGGGGACGGTGCGGACATGGGCAGGAGGCGGCGCGCAGCTAGATGAGAGGTGTTTCCCCGAAAAGTAAGACATATGTCTTACTTTCGGGGTACGGCTTATATTAGCCGACCCCCCTGAAACTCCCGATACGTCTTACAATCGGGGGTGTCTTACTATCGGGGAAACACGGTAG
>NW_015129637.1:0-235 GCF_001443285.1 Poecilia latipinna | reverse complement strand
AGGAAAGGGTGCTATCCTAGAGAGCTGAAGGATGTGGGTGGAGAAGGGGAGGTGGTGGGTTGAACGCAGCTGGGAAGCGGCTGACGGCTTGGGTGTGGATCCTTTATGCAGAGCCTGATTGCTGATTGAACGCGCCGGGTGAGGTCCAGTGCTGAGGTCGGAGATGAGCATGACGTCGATGGGCGAATGGAGGGGGCGGAGTCTTCCAGTCTGAACTTCCGCTTTAGCTCCATTT
>NW_015129636.1:0-235 GCF_001443285.1 Poecilia latipinna | reverse complement strand
TGGGTGAAGACTATGTCTTCTACGCGATGTGACCTTTGGCAGACCAGTAACACCTTTTACTCTACTTGGAAATATTACTGCCCCGATCCTGAAACCTTCCCCTTGGCAAAGTTGGTCCTCCGAGCTTGGTACGAAGATGACCATCGTGCCTGGGATTGGGAATGGTGGGGACTCCAATAAGAGGAACTGCAAGCCTGGGTTATACCTTGCCTCAATGAGTCCGACAACTATTGGA
>NW_015129635.1:0-235 GCF_001443285.1 Poecilia latipinna | reverse complement strand
AATAGGTAATCTTAAGACAATTTACAAAAAAGTCATTTCCATTCTACTTAACAGTGCAGCAATTTAAATGTATTATTTAAGACAGTAAAAAAAAAAAGTTAAGTTATCCGAGTTAAAAATGTGGATTGCATCATGTCATTGACTTGTTATTGACTTGACTTGTTTATATGCTTCCCCCTCTTCAAATTACTTTTACCCTGTAATGACTGATTTTATCCATTTCTTCAGGGGAACC
>NW_015129634.1:0-235 GCF_001443285.1 Poecilia latipinna | reverse complement strand
TATGTCTTACTTTTCGGGGAAACACCTCTCATCTAGCTGCACGCCACCTCCTGCCCACGTCCGCACCGTCCCCCTCTCCATACGTCGCCGCGTCTGCCACCTCCCTCTGATCTTAATGAGCGCCGCCTCCTGCCCACTTCCGCACCGCCCCCCCTCCATACGTCACCTCGTCTGCCGCCTCCGTCTGATCCAAATAAGCGCCGCCTCCTGCCCACGCCTGCGCCGTCCCCCTCTC
>NW_015129633.1:0-235 GCF_001443285.1 Poecilia latipinna | reverse complement strand
TTTTTGGGCTGCACAGTGGCGCAGTTGATAGAGCTGTTGCCTTGCAGCAAGAAGGTTCTGGGTTCAATTCTTTCTGCATGGAGTTTGCATGTTCTCCCTGTGCATGCGTGGGTTTTCTCCGGGTACTCCGGTTTCCTCCCACAGTCCAAAAACATGACTGTCAGGTTAATTGGTCTGTCTAAATTGTCCCTAGGTGTGTGTGTGTGTGCGCATGGTTGTGTGTCTGTGTTGCCCT
>NW_015129632.1:0-235 GCF_001443285.1 Poecilia latipinna | reverse complement strand
ATGGCTCCAAAAGGCTCCAAACGGCTCCAAATGGCTCCAAACGGCTCCAAATGGCTCCAAATGGCTCCACGGCTACAAATGGCTCCAAACAGCTCCACACGGCTTCCAAACGGCTCCAAATGGCTCCATGGCTCCACACAGCTCCACACAGCTCCAAATGGCTCCAAATGGCTCCATGGCTCCACACAGCTCCACACAGCTCCAAATGGCTCCAAACGGCTCCAAATGGCTCCAA
>NW_015129631.1:0-235 GCF_001443285.1 Poecilia latipinna | reverse complement strand
ACGCCTCGTTATACATTCACTGACACAAAGGTGAGTTTTACTTAAACTTTGTGGTTAACATTAACCTTAGCTTATGCTAGTAGGCAATATTCTCGGTCATTGTTCTTGTAAAAATGTGCTAATTAAGCATCTAAACATTCTAACGGACATGTATTTATCCTATTTTCAAGTCGTTAGTGTCACAGACTAACGGGGTTCGGTTACGGTTCGGACTTTTTAGCTTCCAAAGCCTGAC
>NW_015129630.1:0-235 GCF_001443285.1 Poecilia latipinna | reverse complement strand
CGTCCCATAAACTCCAGCAACCACAACAGTTTCTGTGATTCTTATTAAAACTCAACAGACACTAAATGTTAGAGCTGCTAAAGCCACATTAGCAGCATTATATTAAATATGCCGTTTGTTGCTCATCTCTGCTCAGTGCAGCAGATTTAACTCATCCTGCAGGGCCGGTCCAAGGCTGATGAGGCCTGGGGCAGAATCTGACTCAGGGGCCCCATCAGCACCTCTAACAGCTTCT
>NW_015129629.1:0-235 GCF_001443285.1 Poecilia latipinna | reverse complement strand
TAAATCGAGATTTTTACTTTTGTGTTCAATGTGTGTTTAATATATTTACCACTAATTACAAAAAAAAGAAAAATTAACTTTTCTGCAAAATTCACCAACTGAACATTTCTTGTTAGTGTGAAATAAGTGGTATTTCAAAAGAGCAGAAGAAATCTTATGTTTTTTGAACAGTAACAATATTTGTTAATTTGTTGCTAAGAGACGAGCGCGTTTTCTGGTAACCAAGTGCCACAAA
>NW_015129628.1:0-235 GCF_001443285.1 Poecilia latipinna | reverse complement strand
ATATCTATATCTATCTATAAAGCATAGATATGTAGATTGCACACTGCACAGATAATCAAACCACTGAACGTTTACATAGCACCTTTGTAAGCTTGTCCCTGTTAGCTACGTCAGACATGAGGCATTATGGTGAATACAAACGATTTATTAACTTACCTTTGAAGTTATTGTGAAGTTTTGACACATCCAGTTTAAATCCTTTGTTGTTGGAGCGTTTCAGGACGTCTGAATAATT
>NW_015129627.1:0-235 GCF_001443285.1 Poecilia latipinna | reverse complement strand
ATTTGATGTGAACTCGATGAACATCCCGATAACCGATTAGGGATGCTCTCCCCCAGGGCCCGACACTGGTGGTGGAGGTCTGGAAAGGGTGCCATCCTGCAGAGCTGAAGGATGTGGGTGGAGAAGGGGCGGTGGTGGGTTGAACGCAGCTGGGAAGCGGCTGACGGCTTCGGTGTGGATCCTTTTATGCAGAGCTTGATTGATGATTGGACACGCCGGGTGAGGTCCAGAGCTG
>NW_015129626.1:0-235 GCF_001443285.1 Poecilia latipinna | reverse complement strand
TTTTTGTATTACTGTTGGTACAGATAATAGGCAAACCCTGTGCTTTGCCTGCTAGTAGTTTAAATTAATTTCAGCTGCACACTTTCAAAAGAGTATTCAGATTTTAACATGCATTTTCTAAGTAGTATTTTAGTTCACTCTTACTCAGTAACTTCAGTGTTGTTACACCTCTGAAATATTTTTTGCAGTTTCTTTGTGATACCAGAACTGTTTCACTTTAACATTTAATTTCCTG
>NW_015129625.1:0-235 GCF_001443285.1 Poecilia latipinna | reverse complement strand
ATCGGGGCCCTCGGGGCAGTCACCCCCAAACTGGAGCAGTGGCTAAAACAGATCCCAGGAACAACATCAGACATCTCAGTCCAGAAATGTGCAGTTCTAGGCACAGCCAAGATACTGCGCAGAACCCTCAAGCTCCCAGGCCTCTGGTAGAGGACCCGAGCTCAGAGGATGAAAGAGACCACCCGCAGAGGGGGAGAAGGGATTTTTTAAAAATATATACACATATATGTATGTA
>NW_015129624.1:0-235 GCF_001443285.1 Poecilia latipinna | reverse complement strand
GATGACATGGTTGTCATGGAATAAATCTGTTTTATCTTCCAGTATTCCACTGTTCGTTCTTACCATTTTTCATTGTTTTACATGTTATGCAATGTTGTAACAAGACATTCTTGGCACTTCCTTTTATAAAACTGTTTTGTGGTGAATACAATACTGTTCAGGTTGTTAATAAATGTTAATTTTATGGTTAAAACAAAAAATTCGACAATTTTTTTCCAATATAAGACATACCCCA
>NW_015129623.1:0-235 GCF_001443285.1 Poecilia latipinna | reverse complement strand
TTGTAATGTTTCTGGCCCGTCTGCCTGCCATGTTCTTCTCCTTTGCACTCACCTCTCATCAAGCTCATCTGGTTCACCTGCATGCTGCTGCGCTGGAGCGCAATCAGGCTCATGTCTCCCACCTGGTCACCAGCAGTTATATTCGCTCTCAGGAGGGCAGACGGTGCCAGATTTTTGAAAGCCACCGTGTGAGTAAATATCCAGCATTCCTTCCTGACCTGACCACGATCTGAAC
>NW_015129622.1:0-235 GCF_001443285.1 Poecilia latipinna | reverse complement strand
ACTGAACATCATGTTTTTAACGTAATCTCTGCTCGGATCGAGGAGCTTGTCTTGTGGCGGTTGCCATGGCAACGGGTGTGCTTAAATGACAGAGAGAGAGAGTAAAAAGGTAGTAGTGGTTTTGAGCTGATCGCCTGTTCGGGTTATTTTACCATTGCTGTGGCTCTTTACAACCGCTGCAGTTTCTGAAAGTTCAATAAACAACAAACTTGGACTAATTACCTCGTTCTTTGTG
>NW_015129621.1:0-235 GCF_001443285.1 Poecilia latipinna | reverse complement strand
TCAGACAGATCCAACTGACTGATGAATTAGCGCAGATTTTTCTGCAGATGGGAACCAGGAGGAAGTTGTTCAGACCCCAGCGGGTGAAGTGATGCTAATTTAAGTGAAGTCGTTTAATTTAATTTATTAAAAGTTATTGGGGCCTCAGTCAGTGGTTTTTGTCACTACGGAGAAAAATGTAGATGCATTTATCTGCTTAATTTGTGATGGGATCTGGATTCACGGTGAAGATTAA
>NW_015129620.1:0-235 GCF_001443285.1 Poecilia latipinna | reverse complement strand
AAGATAAAAACATTAAAAACAACAGATAAAAACATTAAAAACATCAAATACATTGAAGACATCAAAACCCACACTCTAATCCTAATTTAACCATAAGCAACTCTAAACAGGTGGGTTTTAAGTTGAGATTTAAAGGCACCCAGTGTTTCAGCTGTTTTACAGTTTTCTGAACTTGTATTATTTTTTATTTAGTATTCAAGTTATCATAAACTTAGTTTTGTCAAATTTTGGGCTT
>NW_015129619.1:0-235 GCF_001443285.1 Poecilia latipinna | reverse complement strand
CCACCAAATGGCTGGACCGTTCCAGCTAATGGCTGGACCCTCCCCGGGATTCGGACACTCTCAGCCCCGCTACAAGTTGTCAAAAATGCCCCTGCACGGTTCTCCGGAACCGGGGGCCGGTCCCAGCACCTCCGCCGGGCCGGCACCTGTCCTGGAGAACCGGGGGGGGGGAGTTCCGGAGCTTCTTTACCCGGGATCGGGGCACCGGAACCCGGGCAGGGGCTCAGACATTCGG
>NW_015129618.1:0-235 GCF_001443285.1 Poecilia latipinna | reverse complement strand
CAGTAATCTTCACTCATCACCTGCTGCGCCGCCTAATCATCATGTTTCACATCATGTGTTGATTTTTCACTGTTCAGCGTCGGATTCTCTGTTTTTATGCCATAATTCACATTTCGTTCGTCGCTCCGTTTTATGTCCCGCTTCTCCTGTTTCAGAGTTTTGCGCAATGTGCGCGTCGTTTCTTTTTTTCCCCATAAGGTGCGGAGCAGTCGGGAAGCGTATCGACGGAAAAAAG
>NW_015129617.1:0-235 GCF_001443285.1 Poecilia latipinna | reverse complement strand
TTTTTTTTTTTAAGCCCCTAAGGTGCAGGGAGGTCGGGAAGCGTATCGATGGGGAAAAGGCAGACTGACATAAACCTTTTAAAACAACGGAAACAATTTCTGCATTCTGATTATTGAAATTTAAAAGTGCTGTGGTACCGTTGTTCTATCACCCCCGTTTCATACCGGACCACTTACAGCACCGGTGTTAACGCTATAAAATGAACGCTCTCTATCGGGGTTTCACCCATGGAGG
>NW_015129616.1:0-235 GCF_001443285.1 Poecilia latipinna | reverse complement strand
ATTTAGAGTTCACAAAACAAACATCAGAGAAAATACTGTAGCAATAATTCGGACAGCAGCTTAAAGCCAAACATGCCACAATTAAATGAATCAAAATGTCCCCAAAGCATCGGCGGACTGACACAGGGCTACCGGGGGATTCCAGGTAGATTCCAGGTAGATTCCAGGTAGATTCAGAGATGCGCATCGCAGCGGCTGTTCATGCAGGGCCGGACCAAGGTAATATGGGGCCTTA
>NW_015129615.1:0-235 GCF_001443285.1 Poecilia latipinna | reverse complement strand
TGGTATTGTGCTGTAGAATTAGCTAGACGCAAATGCCATGTTGTAGCGCTTTACAGCTAGCTAGTGATAAATACTGAGTTGGTGTAGCTCTTTGGCATTAATTGCTAATACGTACTATGTAGATATTGTGTGCTAGCGTTAGCTATTGGCAAATACCAGTTTCTGGAGGGCATTGGAGTTAGATAGTAATAAATACTGAGTTGGTGTAGCGATTTGGCATTAGTTGCTAATATGT
>NW_015129614.1:0-235 GCF_001443285.1 Poecilia latipinna | reverse complement strand
TGTCACAAGAAATAATACCAAAAAATAAAAAAAATAATAAATTGACCAAAAGGGCACTTGGTGGCAAGGAGCAAAGAGGGCAGGTCGTCAAGAGAGAGATATATATACACCCTTATGTCAAATTTTAATCGGATGATTGATTGATGGCCTTAATTAATTGATATTAATTGATATCAAACCCCTCCCCCCACCCCTCGTGACCGGATGTCCTACCTCGTGACCGGATGTCCCCCCT
>NW_015129613.1:0-236 GCF_001443285.1 Poecilia latipinna | reverse complement strand
GAAGGGAGCTGACTTGTTACTGACAGCTTCAATGTGAACATGTGGTAGAGTTTGGCTTTGGTAGTATTTGCATTTTGCATTCACTGTATTTTAGTAGTGGATTCCAGTCCAGTCTCACTCTAAGACCATGATGAAACTGATTTTTTAAATTTTTCTTAATGAATGTCTGTTGGGAACAGATTTGTTGAAGAAGTGGTAAAACTGGTGGGTGCTGGTTTACTGTAAGTCTGTCTTTA
>NW_015129612.1:0-236 GCF_001443285.1 Poecilia latipinna | reverse complement strand
ACCCAGGTAGTCATGATGAAAAGATGATTTAATGATAAACTAGGAGGAACAACGGAAAATCTCTGGCAGCACAGGAACAGACACAGACGTGAGACACGGGTGAGACACGACGACGATCCGACAAAGAACACTGACAACAGGTGGGACTAAATACACTGGGAGGGTAATCACAGGAACGACACACAGCTGGGATCAATCAAGACAGAGACTCAGGGGAAAACAGGACTAGACAGACA
>NW_015129611.1:0-236 GCF_001443285.1 Poecilia latipinna | reverse complement strand
CTCCAGCTACTCTGAGAGCTTCAGATCCAGAGCGTCTCTGTCTGAGGATCAGATCTCCAGAGGAAATTTCTCACTGCTGCTGAGAGGAGTGAAGGTTGATGATGACGGAACATATTTGTGTACTGGAACGTTAAAAGGCTTGAAGTATTATAATTTTGTTTACCTTACAGTAGAAGGTAGGACACCTTCATTTGAAAACATTTTATTCAAATCATATTTTGAGAGTTTTTACTTTG
>NW_015129610.1:0-236 GCF_001443285.1 Poecilia latipinna | reverse complement strand
AAAGAACCACAGACAACGTATATGAATTTTATGACAAAGCTTTTGCAAAAGGAGAAGACTCCATCAACATCTCCTCCGAGCTGCTGACAGAGAGTTCTGGTCTGCTTTCACGTGAGCTCCTTCTTTTATTGTCAAAGAAAAACAGTCACAGGGGGCAGTTAGGAAAACAACAGAGGTCGTAAAACATGTAACTAAAACAACCAGCAACCCAGTTCCAGGTGTGATAACTGATCTAC
>NW_015129609.1:0-236 GCF_001443285.1 Poecilia latipinna | reverse complement strand
GTCATTTGTCCAATTTGGGACTTTGTTAATGAATCAGGGTCAATTTGCGACATTTTGACTGTCTGACCGATGTATCAGAAAAGCTACAAAAAAATGCAATGTTAAATCCAATATGGAAAAACCAACGCCCGTGCTGCTTCTTGAGCTTCTTGCAAATTTGATTCAGATGCAGGACATTCAAGGCATCCGTTTCTTATGACATCACAACACTTCGACATCATCAGATTCCATCAGTG
>NW_015129608.1:0-236 GCF_001443285.1 Poecilia latipinna | reverse complement strand
CCGTAGATCAGATATCACACCTGGCTGGTTTGTTTAGGTTAAATGTTTTACGACCTCTGTTGTTTTTTTCTGGCTGTTCTGCTTGACAATAAAACAGGGGCTCACGCGAAAGCAGACCAGAATTCTCTGTGAACGGCTGATGAGGTTGTTGATGGAGAGTTCTCCTTTTGCAAAAGCTTTGTCTATAAAATTCATATACGTTGTCTGTGGTCTTTTTATATAGGTTCGAGAAAAAG
>NW_015129607.1:0-236 GCF_001443285.1 Poecilia latipinna | reverse complement strand
AAACCTAAACCATACAAATATAGATCATCATGCATAATTCCCGTGGCCCATAAAAACAGCGGATCTAATACGCTTTTTTAGTATTATTAAATAATAAGGACAAAGCATACCTGTGGAAGAGGGGGAGGGGAAGGAGGAGGAGGATGAATAACCCCACGTTCAGGTGAGGAGGGGAAGGGACCATGTTTGCTTAATTTCTCCTCTTTTATAAAAGTTTCGACTAGATTTAACTTTAG
>NW_015129606.1:0-236 GCF_001443285.1 Poecilia latipinna | reverse complement strand
AATTATTAGGTACACAGAAGAATAACAACCCAGGTTCTTACAACCAGGTAGCACAACTAATCTAATTACATTACTAAATCAGAATACCACAAAGTCTTTATTATTTATTATTAATTCCAGCATTACTGGAATAGTAAAAGATAAATTCCCTCACAAAAGAACATACCTTTCCATTTTCTTAAGGAAGTAGAGCTAACTAAATGACATAAACAAGACCTGAAAGTGATTCCAGTTTC
>NW_015129605.1:0-236 GCF_001443285.1 Poecilia latipinna | reverse complement strand
TGGACTGAACCTGAGCCGAACCCAGGCCTAACCTGGGCTGAACCTGGACTGAACCTGGACTGAACCTGGGCTGAACCTGAGCTGAACCTGAGACTAACCCGGGCCAAACCTGGACTGAACCTGGACTGAACCTGAGCTGAACCTGGACTGAACCTGGACTGAACCTGAGCTGAACCTGAGCTGAACCTGGACTGAACCTGAGCTGAACCCGGGCTGAACCTGAGCCGAACCTGAGC
>NW_015129604.1:0-236 GCF_001443285.1 Poecilia latipinna | reverse complement strand
AGGATTTCCTGATATCAGCCACTTCAGTTATTTGTCGGTGGTACATCCCATGTAGGGGCTTGTCCTCCCATGATGGTTCCTCCAGCACCTTGTCCTCTGTTCCCCATTGCCTGAGACATTCGCTGAGCACATCGTCCGTTGAGGCTTTGTCCTTGATGTATTTATGGATCTTGGATGTTTCATCCTGGACAGTGGCTCTCACACTCCTTCCTTACGGCTCGTGTACAGTCTCAGGG
>NW_015129603.1:0-236 GCF_001443285.1 Poecilia latipinna | reverse complement strand
AAAGAAAATAACCTCAAATTCAGTCTAATGTTGTCATGACAACAGAACCCAACAGAACTTGGTATCGTCTCTTGGCCACAATGACAGATATAAACAGTTACAGCAGATAGAAACAGCTCACCTCTCTGATGGTGGAGATCCAGGAGATTTAAAGTCAATGATCTCACCCTTTGACCAGTTGCTCTTAAAGGACACACAGCTGGGTTCTGGTTCTGGTTCTGGTCTGAGTCTCTGAT
>NW_015129602.1:0-236 GCF_001443285.1 Poecilia latipinna | reverse complement strand
CTAAAACTTCACACCAACCTGGTATTTAGCACTAGCTAACCCTAGCACATAATACCAATATAGTACTTGTTAGCAACTAATGCCAAAGTGCTACACCATCTCAGTATTTATCATTAGCTAGCTGTAAAATGCTACACCAAACTGGTATATAGCACAAGCTAAGGCTATTCCCCTACACCAACCCGGTATATAGCACTAGCTGACGCTAGCGCACAATACCAACATAGTACTTATTA
>NW_015129601.1:0-236 GCF_001443285.1 Poecilia latipinna | reverse complement strand
TCTCACTGCCCCCCAAGAGATGCATAACCTACAAACACCATTTCTGTCTGGTTTTGAACCAGAGACCTTTTGCGTGTAAAGCAAACGTGATAACCACTACACTACAGGAACTGAACTCCTCTGCTTTGTTCCAGTTTGAGGTTCCAAAGTTGATGATGTGAGATGCAACGCATGAAAATTTCAACTGAGGTTTGCACTCAGGTGCCTGGATTCAGAGTACAGACCATGACACCACA
>NW_015129600.1:0-236 GCF_001443285.1 Poecilia latipinna | reverse complement strand
ATTAAATGTATCTGTTATTACTCAAATTTTGGGTGTCCGCCCCCCTCTGCTGCTGCTGCATTGTTGAGGAAAACCTGGAGCGGCAGAGATATCTGCGGCTTATATGTGAATGTTTACTGGTTTTTAAAAAAAAACTTTGGGGTTGTGGCTTATAGTCCGGTGCGGCTCATAGTTCGGAAAATATGGACTATAATCCTTCCTGGATTTATTCTGTGAAGAACCGAGAGAGGATTATT
>NW_015129599.1:0-236 GCF_001443285.1 Poecilia latipinna | reverse complement strand
TTGGTTGAATTCGTTTTCTTGCTTATACAACTTTATTTGCTTTGGGGAAGCTTACATGAACATTCTGGGCGGGGCTTAAGGACGAGCGATGTAAGACGTGTTCCGATTGGTTAGCGCTGACTAAAGCGGATGACTCCCTGAGATCTCAGAACTCTGTCCCGAACTGCAGGGCTTCGGTGACGGGACACAGAATGTGATGGTAAGTAATCTTCACAAAATTTACCGTTTAGCAGCTT
>NW_015129598.1:0-236 GCF_001443285.1 Poecilia latipinna | reverse complement strand
CAACACATTCTCACTCCCAACTCGTCACATATTGACGCTTGGGCAGTTACCCTCGGCGTCACATGTTGACGCCAAGGGTTCTCTCATTGAATGCTGTACCGCTCCCTAAGCGTCCGATACTGACGACTTAGGAACGAATAAGATTTTTTTTAAAAACCTTTATTTACAATTTATGTGCTAGTTTGAACAGGATATTAAGAATATTTACTACAAATACATGTCAGACGTATCGGTCA
>NW_015129597.1:0-236 GCF_001443285.1 Poecilia latipinna | reverse complement strand
ATCCAAACAGACAAGATGGTAATGGCGAACCAACCGGACATTGTGGTGGTGGATAAAGAACAGAGGAAAGCCGTTGTGGTGGATGTAGCAATACCAAGTGACCACAACATCAGGAAAAAGGAGCATGAGAAACTGGAGAAATACCAGGGCCTCAGAGAGGAACTGGAGAAGGCCTGGAAGGTGAAGACCACAGTGGTGCCTGTGGTCACCGGGGCCCTCGGGGCAGTCACCCCCAA
>NW_015129596.1:0-236 GCF_001443285.1 Poecilia latipinna | reverse complement strand
AGTTAGAAACTCCCTACAATTTGTTTTCAGGATCAAACACCAGTTGTCACCTTTGTCTAATGAAAGTGGAAGCGAAGCTTCTCCTCCACTGGCCTGAACTCATACTGTTTTATGGGTTGTCACAGATCAGTGTGAAAGCTGGAACTTCTCCTGATTCTTTCCCACACACACTAAAGGCAGATCAAAAGATTTAGCAGGCAGTCTGCTGTAGCTACAGGTAACCCAAAGATTAGTCC
>NW_015129595.1:0-236 GCF_001443285.1 Poecilia latipinna | reverse complement strand
TATTAATATTAATAAGTCATATAATTAAGATAACTTGTGTTATTAATAGAACTTTTAATGCATCTTTTAGAGCAACTTTGCATTAAAAGTGTCATTATTTACCGAATGACACTTCATGACAACTGTCATAAAGTGTCATAAAGACTTCTTTAAGTTCATGACAGGTGTTATGTCATGTTTGTGACAGTGTCATGTCAGTCTTATGCAAACCCCTTCAAATAAAGTGTTACCGAATT
>NW_015129594.1:0-236 GCF_001443285.1 Poecilia latipinna | reverse complement strand
GTCTGTGTTTCGTCAGATGGTTTTGTCCTACTGGGTCATTCTGGGCTGTGGAACTTCAGAAGCAGCCGACGGGTACCGGCAGTCCAACCGGATTGAGGCTTGGGTGTTTGGCAAGGCAACAATTCAGGCGTGGGAGGATTTTGGTGAAGCCATGAGGAACCACTTCCATATGGCTTTGAGGTGGTTCTGGTTCACCATCTGGCATCTCTGTCTACGGCGGGGGTGGGGTGCTACTG
>NW_015129593.1:0-236 GCF_001443285.1 Poecilia latipinna | reverse complement strand
CCATCTTGGAACCTACCAAAGAGGAGGCTCACCTCAAACCCAGCTCTTATATAGAAAGGGCCATGTTTGCTGGAGTTTGATTGGCTGGGCAGTTAATAGAGAAGGTGGGGACAACAGTATATAAGGAGACTGCTGGAAAAGATGCCATTTTGTCTTGTGAGTGGATTATGCTGTGCTGAAGGAGGCCTAATAAATCACCTTTATGTATGCTACAGCCAACTTTGCTGAGTTTTCCT
>NW_015129592.1:0-237 GCF_001443285.1 Poecilia latipinna | reverse complement strand
ATGCACTCGCACACACACGCACACACACACACACACACACGTTTGTGTTGCTATCTTTGTGGGGACTTTCCATTGACTTCCATTCATTTCTACAGCCTAAACCTTACCTTTACCCTTTTCCTAACCCTAACCAAAACTCAATTCATACCTTAGCCCTAAATCTGACCCCTGACCCCAAAACAGGGTTTCCCCTTGTGGGGACCAGGCTCACGTCCCCACAAGGAGCAATTGATCCCC
>NW_015129591.1:0-237 GCF_001443285.1 Poecilia latipinna | reverse complement strand
TGAATATTTTTTTTATTTTAAACATTGTGGTAGGTGGATGGTGTCTTTAAAATTCCTTGTCCTGGAGCAGAATAGTTTAAAACAATTAAAGGAATACTAAGATAGTATATTGTGACAATTAAGTATAAGTACTCATATAAATAATTGTAAAAGTATCAATAAATTTAATTAAAAATCATTTTTATATATTTTACAACTCCATTGAAATCTGTCCCAAGTTTTTGTCAACACCGTCAG
>NW_015129590.1:0-237 GCF_001443285.1 Poecilia latipinna | reverse complement strand
AAGCCAAGTAAAATAGATGGGTTTTAAGACGAGCTTTAAAAGTGGACAGAGAAGGGGCCTCTCTGACCTGCAAAGGTAAGTCATTCCATAATTTGGGGCCCATAACAGAGAAAGCCCTGTCCCCTCTGAGCTTCCTTTTTGTTCTCGGTACCTCCAAGAGCAGCTGATTTGCTGACCTGAGAGACTGATAGGGTACGTAGGGATGAAGAAGCTCAGTGAGGTAAGCCGGGGCAAGAT
>NW_015129589.1:0-237 GCF_001443285.1 Poecilia latipinna | reverse complement strand
GGGGTGTTTTGTTTATTATTTTGGCCTTGGAGACCCTGAAGTCTTAAGCTCCCCTGTGTTTTCTTTTCTCCTGTAGTTGTTTTTATCTGGATTGTAAAATAAATTATACTTTTGTTACTCAACTGTTTGGATTACTTTTTAGTTTTATGTTAAAGCCCAGTGCCAGAGTTTACTTTAGGAATTTTAGGGTGGGGTTGTAACAATGCCTCAGCACTGAGGGATATTGTTGTTCGGATC
>NW_015129588.1:0-237 GCF_001443285.1 Poecilia latipinna | reverse complement strand
TACAAGTTTTTGACCGCTGTGACGGAATCATTGTTAAACACTGTTGCCGTGTACGAACAATAAATGGATATTGTTCTCAAATGTTTATCTGACCGGAACAAGTGTGGAGTTTGACTACAACAAGATCGGAATTGATGTTACCTCGATCAACAAGTACAATGTTAGCCGCTCAACGCGTCATAACAAGCAGCAACGGGTCAACGCTTAAACTAGTGCAGGGTTGAACTGGCTAGTATA
>NW_015129587.1:0-237 GCF_001443285.1 Poecilia latipinna | reverse complement strand
GCAAAGTGAAACCTCATAACCTGAACGAGACAGTTTTCCTGGAGCTGCAGGAGCCTGGTTGGTTTTAGAGGAAGATGGAGGAGAGGAACTCTGGACTGATGCTGTTCTGAAGGATGTTGGGAGAACTGTTGATGTTGTAAAAGTTTGCAGAGTCCAGTTTGGTTCTGTAGTTGTTGAAGTTGTAAACACTGAAACAGAACCAGGGGTTCCTGAGGGAAATTTTAGCAGAAGAATCAG
>NW_015129585.1:0-237 GCF_001443285.1 Poecilia latipinna | reverse complement strand
CGGGGACGTATGGGAGGGGAGGTTATTTTTTATTTTTTTTTGTTTTTTCTTTTTTTTTTTTTTTTTTAGCATGAAAGTCCCACTGAATAAACATTATATTTTCTGTTTGTGACTCGCACTGAGCTAACTGCTAACAACATTAGCACTCTGAGAACAACCACACTAAGGCATAAAAATAATATAGCTCAGTGTTTTTTAACCTTTTTTGAGCCAAGGTACATTGTTTAATTGAAAAAA
>NW_015129584.1:0-237 GCF_001443285.1 Poecilia latipinna | reverse complement strand
CTTTAAAAGTGGACAGTGAAGGGGCCTCTCTGACCTGCAAAGGCAAGTCGTTCCATAACTTAGGACCCATGACAGAGAAAGCCCTGTCCCCTCTGAGCTTCCTTCTGGATCTCGGTACCTCCAAGAGCAGCTGATCTGCTGACCTGAGAGACCGATAAGGTATGTATGGGTGAAGAAGCTCAGAGAGGTAAGCCGGGGCAAGATTATGTAGTGATTTAAAAACAAACATAAGAATTT
>NW_015129583.1:0-237 GCF_001443285.1 Poecilia latipinna | reverse complement strand
TCCATCTTCCCTGATTTTACCGCTCGGACCGCAAAAGCCCGTGCAGCCTTCAGCGACGTCAGACGCCAGCTTAGAGAGGTTCCGGACGTACGGTTTGGGCTGCTGCATCCAGCTCGTCTCTGCATCACTGAAGGAGGTGTCACGAGAGAGTTTACGTCACCTGTGGAGGCGACTGCCTTCGTGAAAACACCCAAGATAAAATAAAACTGGCTTCACCACCTAAAACTTAATTCTGGT
>NW_015129582.1:0-237 GCF_001443285.1 Poecilia latipinna | reverse complement strand
CAGGGGTCCCCAAACTTTTTCCTGCGAGGGCCACATAGCTGTTCCTTTTTCTGGTCGGGGGCCGGTCTTAGTTTTTGGAGAAAGAAACCTTAGAAAATTCTTGTCGGGGGGGTGGGGGGGGGGAGACGAGGAGACATTCGCGCTTTTAGATAGGTTTTTACCCAGAATGCAAATGGAAAGTTTTTACCCAGAATGCAAATGGAAAAACCGTGAGTGAAACGGTGACTGGGACTGACT
>NW_015129581.1:0-237 GCF_001443285.1 Poecilia latipinna | reverse complement strand
TTTGGGCTTGTTTTTTTCTAAAGTCGCTTGTAAATTTATTGAGTCGCGGGTTGCGCTTTTTGGGCTTGAAAATAAGCAGACATAAGCCCCAGAATTTGTCTGACATCCAGTTAGTTTCAGTCAGGCTCTCCCTGTCCATCATCTCCCGGATGATGCGTCCCGCTGCGTCTTTGTTAATGTCAAGTTAATATATGACCTCTGAATGACGTCGAGCTTCGTGTCGCGCTCCAGAAAACT
>NW_015129580.1:0-237 GCF_001443285.1 Poecilia latipinna | reverse complement strand
TTCAATCAGCCATTGTACAGCAGTAAAAGTAGCTGTAGAACGAGTTCCCAATGTGCTGGAACTCTGCGGGGGTTGCTAGGTAACAGGGGGAACTCTGCTCAGGTTGCTAGGTAACAGGGGGAACTCTGCTGGGGTTGTTGGGTAACAGGGGGAACTCTGCTCAGGTTGCTAGGTAACAGGGGGAACTCTGCTCAGGTTGCTAGGTAACAGGGGGAACTCTGCTCAGGTTGCTAGGTA
>NW_015129579.1:0-237 GCF_001443285.1 Poecilia latipinna | reverse complement strand
TGTAACCATCCGGCCACACTTCTCTAGTCCGAATGACATCCCAATGTCAGTGCTGTAGATCCTGGTGGTGTGGATCAGTGAGTCGATGTCTCGCTCGCTCTTGGCGTACAGCTTGATGTCATCCATGTAGAGGAGGTGACTGATTGTGGCCCCATTCTTAAGTCGGTATCCAAGGGTGGTTTTCCACAGCCCCATCGAGTTTGCAATGAAGGCTCTTAGAGTCCTATTGATGTTGTA
>NW_015129578.1:0-237 GCF_001443285.1 Poecilia latipinna | reverse complement strand
AAACCTGAGATAATCCTGAGTTAATCCTGAGATAATCCTGAGTTAAACCTGAGTTAAACCTGAGATAAACCTGAGATAAACATGAGATAATCCTGAGTTAAACCTGAGATAATCCTGAGTTAATCCTGAGATAATCCTGAGTTAAACCTGAGTTAATCCTGAGTTAATCCTGAGTTAAACCAGATTCGCTGCTGGTACTGCAGTTGTGATTGGTCGGTCCTTTTGGAATGGGCCAAT
>NW_015129577.1:0-237 GCF_001443285.1 Poecilia latipinna | reverse complement strand
ATTTGCATCTTAGAGAACCAGCATTTAAAGACAATATTAAACGGAAAGAAAAAAATACTTTCCATAATAAATCTTTTAGGGAATGAATCGAAATCTACAGAGCATAATTAAAAATGTTAGAATACCAGTGCTGGTGTTGTATGTTAAAAATACAATGTTAATTAAACACTTGTTTAGTCAAATTTAAAGATAGGTTTGTCAGTTTCCCTAAAGAGATGGTGTTTGCTAAAGAGTTGC
>NW_015129576.1:0-237 GCF_001443285.1 Poecilia latipinna | reverse complement strand
TCTGGTAGAGGACCCGAGCTCAGAGGATGAAAGAGACCACCCATGGAGGGTGAGAGGGGAATTTTTTTTTATATATATATATATATATATATATATATATATATATATATATATATATATATATATATATATATATATATATATATATATATATATATATATTTTTTTTTTTTTTTTTTTTTTAAAAAAATCCAAATTTGGCGGTTTTAAAAGGGCCCCCCCTCCTTGGGGGGTTGG
>NW_015129575.1:0-237 GCF_001443285.1 Poecilia latipinna | reverse complement strand
AGTGACCTGTTGTGACTCAAATTTTGGGTGTAAATGTTCAGGTATGAACAAGGATGTGCCCTCTGCTGCATGCTGCATCGTTGTGGAAAACCTAGAGCGGCAGAGATATCTGAGGCTTATATGTGTATGTTTACTGTTTGTTTTTTTTGTTTTTTTCGTTTTTAACTTTGGGGTTGTGGCTTATAGTCTGAGGCAGCTCGTAGTTTGGAAAATACGGACTATAATCCTTCCTGGATT
>NW_015129574.1:0-237 GCF_001443285.1 Poecilia latipinna | reverse complement strand
TGATTACATTGCCCCCATTAAAGTGAAGGTTGTGTCTGGTAGGAATAAATGCACAAACAGTTCAATCTGCAAGACAACTCTGCCATAAGGCCAAATGAAAATGGCATAGAACTCAACTCCACATTTATTATGAAATCTATAAAGAAAGACTACATAACTATCACTCAACACTAAAACATGCAAGAGAGGCTTTCTTTGCAGATGTCATAAACAAAAACATTAACCTGTTGGTCTCAG
>NW_015129573.1:0-237 GCF_001443285.1 Poecilia latipinna | reverse complement strand
TAAGGAGCTGCATTCAACCAAAAGAGTGCAGATTATGAAGTCTATATACTGTCAGTAATCACTAGATTTAAATAGAGAAGATGGGCACATCCGACCACCTAATGCAGTAGATCACACTACACGATTTTTTGCCCCTATTTTCCCCTTATGACAATCTTAGATCGTTGGCCGCTGGTGATTTCGTAACTGATCATCCTGCAGTGTGTGGTGTATTACGGTGGATCGTCGTGGCCGCCC
>NW_015129572.1:0-237 GCF_001443285.1 Poecilia latipinna | reverse complement strand
TCCTTCGGCCTGTGACCTACCAGCTTAGTTTTACATTTTACATCTGGAAGAAAATATATATTTAAGAGTTACATTACCTCCCCTCATCGACAACACTGATTATGTGCTTGGTAAATAAATAATCTGCACAGTCACTTGACGTGTTGTGCAGATTAACGTGCACCTGATAACATTGGAGCAACGATCCGCTGTTTTCCCACTTTAGCTTCAATGCTAGTTAATACACACACACACACA
>NW_015129571.1:0-237 GCF_001443285.1 Poecilia latipinna | reverse complement strand
CTATGTTTTTTCAACTAAATTATGACTATTTTGCACCATTGAATCCAAAACTGACATCCATTTTTCGCCAAAGCATGGCAGTAAGAGCAGCCGCAGTAGTATTCGTTAACTTCTGACAACGACGACAAGGCAGGACCGATCTCATGCTGGCAATCCCGATCTCATGCTGGCAATCCCACCCTCCCCCCCCGCCCAAAAAAAAAAAAAAAAAAAACTGCAAAAGCCCCCCCCCAGCCG
>NW_015129570.1:0-237 GCF_001443285.1 Poecilia latipinna | reverse complement strand
TTCTTAGTGGATCAGCAGGAACATTAAATCTTTACTTGGATCATCTGGTTCACTGCTCACATCCAGATATCACTTCATGGACCTTTACCTTCTGATTGTCTCTGTGTGGACAGATATAATGTGAGCTCACTGGCTTCCAGGATCTACAGGATCCATTTTAAATCCTCTAGAACAGGGGTCCCCAAACTACGGCCCGCAGGCCGTATCCGGCCCGCCACGTCATTTGGTCTGGCCCCC
>NW_015129569.1:0-237 GCF_001443285.1 Poecilia latipinna | reverse complement strand
ACATTTGCTGGTTGTGTTTCTCGAGGTGTCCGTCTGCCACCCAGAAGTGAGAGAAGTCACTGGAAACAGAGAGTTTTTCGGCATTGTTTAATGTCTCCTATTATTTCCGATACATTATTTCTTTTTGCAACAGCATAAATACAAAGTCTAAACTTGAAGCCGCTGGAAATCTACTTGCAGTAGATCAAACATGAACCGGGTGTGAGCTTTTACTCTGAAAGGAGTTTGTAAATTAGG
>NW_015129568.1:0-238 GCF_001443285.1 Poecilia latipinna | reverse complement strand
GATCCAGAACGCTGCTGCTCACATTCTCACTAAAACCAGGAAGATAGAGCACATAACACCAGTTTTAAAGTCCCTACACTGGCTCCCTGTGGCTCAAAGAATAGACTTTAAAATACTGTTGTTAGTTTATAAATCGCTAAATGGGTTAGCACCACAATACATTAAAGATCTGCTGTTGTTGCATCAACCTTCCAGACCTCCTAGATTCTGGTTCTGGTTCTGCTCTGCATCCCCAGAA
>NW_015129567.1:0-238 GCF_001443285.1 Poecilia latipinna | reverse complement strand
TTTTATCTTTCTTCAACAATAAACTGATGGAGGCAAAACTCCAGGACGGAGGAACACCTCCTGCTAAGACATCGGTTATAGTAGGTAGAAAGATGGGATGGATCTCGGGCCAGAACTTCTTAAAAAGTTCCAGTGGAAATCCATCTGGACCAGGGCGCTTTCCATTCGGCATCGACTGGATGGCCACCCAGACCTCCTCAGGTGTAAAAGCAGCATCAAGGGCAGAGAAGCCTCTTCT
>NW_015129566.1:0-238 GCF_001443285.1 Poecilia latipinna | reverse complement strand
AGAGGGATCCTAGAGGGATCCTGGAGGGAACTTGGAGGGAACCTAGAGGGAACCTAGAGGGAACCTGGAGGGAACCTGGAGGGAACCTGGAGGGAACCTAGAGGGAACCAGGGGGGAACCTAGAGGGATCCTAGAGGGAACCTGGAGGAAACCTAGAGGGAACCTGGAGGAAACCTAGAGGGAACCTGGAGGAAACCTGGAGGAAACCAGGGGGGAACCTAGAGGGAACATAGAGGGA
>NW_015129565.1:0-238 GCF_001443285.1 Poecilia latipinna | reverse complement strand
ATGACCTATTTGTTCTGAAGATCCTGCAGCTTCCACTTCATCTCCCTAACATGGCGCCTCCTCACCCTGACTCTCATACTGCATCTTTTAGCTAGTCATAAATTGTGAAGAGATTATAAATAATCTAAGGATCTCCTGAAAACAAAGGTACCAGTTAGGAGGAGGATGGGGGAAAAAAATTCTAACAATTAGTTAGTAAAGTCAAAACAAAATTTTGTGTTTTGTTTTGTTCAGCAGG
>NW_015129564.1:0-238 GCF_001443285.1 Poecilia latipinna | reverse complement strand
CATGTACAAAATGTCAATATCTGTCTATTTTACCCATCTAGTGTGAAACTAGGATTGTATAAAAAAATGGATTCGGCGACATATATCAATATTTTCTGCCCTCGGAAAGTATCGATTTCTCATCTGCGAGTATCGATCAGTTAAACCATAGGGGTCCATAGCCTGACAGCTCTTTTTAACGTCTAGTTTGTTACGGCGTAACAACAAGACTCCGCCTCCCTCAGTCTCACTTTCAACT
>NW_015129563.1:0-238 GCF_001443285.1 Poecilia latipinna | reverse complement strand
AAAATAAAGTCAGGAGTAATAACACTATTTTCTAATGAAGTTAATGAGCTTCAGCTTATTGATAACCCGGTAGTAGGTCGCCATCTTTCTTGAAGCAAAGTACAGGTGACGCTAACCAACCAATTGGGGAAGGTGTAGCCTGATGACGTGCCACTCCTCATTTGCATTTATTTTTCCCCCTAAGTTTTGCGGGGAAAATAGAATGTGATAAATAAGAAAATAAGGAAATACTAAATGA
>NW_015129562.1:0-238 GCF_001443285.1 Poecilia latipinna | reverse complement strand
ATGTTGACATTATTCAAAATGTCTTTGACAACTTGACATTAACCAATAAATCATTACTGTTTAAACTTTACCTTTAATAACATAAAGTTACCTAATTTTTAAAGTGCAATCAGTAATACTTTTATAACAAATTTATATCAGTAATGATTTCTTGGTTAATCTCAAGTTGTCATAACAAAGACATTTTGAATAATGTCAACTTTGTATTAAAAGTGTCATAATTTACTAAATGACACTT
>NW_015129561.1:0-238 GCF_001443285.1 Poecilia latipinna | reverse complement strand
AAGTGGAAAAATTCACTCTAACGTGGATAATAAATATGAAACAGCAAAGGTAGATAATATATTCGGGATTCGGGAAATACGTGATTTGCACCATTTGTTCTGTGGGTTTTTTATGTGGGTCGGTGCCACTTAAACGGCTGTAAAGCGAAGGTTTTGGACCTTAATCTGACTGACTTCTTGTGTGGTTTGGAGCGTTGCTGCTCGGCTGTTTTAAATTACCTGCTCGGTATCGCTCCGA
>NW_015129560.1:0-238 GCF_001443285.1 Poecilia latipinna | reverse complement strand
CAACCACAACCACAGCTGCTCCAACCACAACCACAGCTGCTCCAACCACAACCACAGCGGCTCCAACCACCACCACAGCGGCTGCAACTACCACCACTGCAGCTCCAACCACAACCACAGCTGCTCCAACAACGACAGTGGCTCCAACGACAACCACAGCAGCTCCAACTACAACAACTGAAGCAGCAACCAGAACAACAGGTACTCCAACCACAGCCACAGCGGCTCCAACCACAAC
>NW_015129559.1:0-238 GCF_001443285.1 Poecilia latipinna | reverse complement strand
CTAGAAAATTCCTGCAGAAATTTTAAGGGGCCTGCCAACTGTGCCTATGACTTTAAACCCAGCGTTTCAAATTTGACATGAAAAATAGATAAATGCAGGTCTGACATAAATAGCTCAACAATGCAACATAGTAACTATTGTCAAGTATATCATGACAATGTGAGTTCCTTTTTTTCCTTTTTCCTTTTATTATTAGTTCTTCACAAAAAAAACACTTTACTTTTTTTTTTTTTTTTTT
>NW_015129558.1:0-238 GCF_001443285.1 Poecilia latipinna | reverse complement strand
CAGTCTGGGTCCTTAGGCAAGACCCTTTGAGCTACTGCCTATCTCATACATTGATATGCATAACATGCCGGCTCAGACGTCGCCCGGCCAAACAAGGTCTGCGTCAGGTGCTGGGGAACCAGAGCACCTTGACGACAAATGGGCTACTGGAACAAGACGGAAATGGGCGAGAGGTGAAAACTATGTTTGAATCTGTTGGAATGCTACTACTCATGTTAGATCCGTTCATCTGCTTTAT
>NW_015129557.1:0-238 GCF_001443285.1 Poecilia latipinna | reverse complement strand
TGCAGCCCGGTGCCGGTTCTGCAGCCTGGTGCCAGTCCGGTTCTTCAGCCTGATGTCGGGTCTGGTTCTGCAGCCTGGTGCCGGTTCTGCAGCCCGGTGCCGGTTCTGCAGCCTGGTGCCGATCCGGTTCTGCAGCCCGGTGCCGGTTCTGCAGCCCGGTGCCGGTTCTGCAGCCTGGTGCCGGTTCTGCAGCCCGGTGCCGGTTCTGCAGCCTGGTGCCGATCCGGTTCTGCAGCCC
>NW_015129556.1:0-238 GCF_001443285.1 Poecilia latipinna | reverse complement strand
TTTAGGTCCAAAGATAATAACTTCAGTTTTGTTTCTGTTCAGCTGGAGAAAGTTTTGACACATCCACACATTTATCTGTTCTAAGCATCTATTCAGTGATTGGATGCTGTTCTAAGCATCTATTCAGTGATTGGATGGGGTCAAAGGTCACCTGGTGACATCATAATGTAGAGCTGTGTATCATTTAGTCCTGGTAAATAATCTGATTACTTTGTTATAGCCTGACCTAGCAGTAACA
>NW_015129555.1:0-238 GCF_001443285.1 Poecilia latipinna | reverse complement strand
CAGACTGGTGCCACACCTGAAAAGACTGTAATGGGACAGGACTGGACTTTTACCTGATCTGAACGATTCAGAGTTCAAAGTCAAGGTGTTATAAATGCTGAATAACTGATCATGTGACGGCTCACCTGGTTTGTAGTTTCTTGTTCCAGAGCAGCAGAAGGTTTGCTGTAAAATCAGAGGCAGGTTGATAAAGTCTTCATGAGGAAGGAGAGAAGTTCTGATGAAAATGTTTCATGAT
>NW_015129554.1:0-238 GCF_001443285.1 Poecilia latipinna | reverse complement strand
TATGGATATCTGACAGAACACCAGTGAAGGACTGTAGATCTGGTGTTATGTCTCCATCTTCCTGGTTCTAGTCAGAACAGCAGCAGCAGCTTCTGGATCAGCTGCAGCTGGAGGATTGATTTGGTGGACAGACCTGTGAAGACGCTGCTGCAGGAAACAATGAGACTGAAGATAAACGCCTGGATGAGTTTCTCTGATCTGAGACATCAGTCCTCTGATCCTGGAGATTCTTCAGGTG
>NW_015129553.1:0-238 GCF_001443285.1 Poecilia latipinna | reverse complement strand
GAGGGTACTGGCAGCAGAGGAGGTGGCATTCTGGGGGCCAGACTTCTGGCTTTTCAAGCAAAGCGAGCATTGGACCAAACGGCCTGCCTCAACTAAACTGTAGATAATAGACAAAGATGTCTGCCAATCAGAACTCTAGCTCCCGTGTTCTTGACCAATGACTGTAAAACGTTTTGTAGAAAAGAAGTTCGGTTAAATCAAATGCGATATGAAAGAAGATGGAGTTTGTCTCACCCGG
>NW_015129552.1:0-239 GCF_001443285.1 Poecilia latipinna | reverse complement strand
ATATGCCACGAGAGGTGGTGACGTATTTCCGTTTGAATTTATGCCACATAGATTGGTTCCGGGTCCTACTTGCTTCTATTGTTTTTAGCCAAAGCTGCCAGATCTGTACCATGAAAAAGACGCAAAATTTAAAATATCTGTGAGTACTGGTACAACTATCGAGTTTTGTGGTGTGCCGTTGTGTCCAGTAATTAGCCGGTACCATCCAGTGCTTAGTTTTTTTTTTCATTTTCCTGCTG
>NW_015129551.1:0-239 GCF_001443285.1 Poecilia latipinna | reverse complement strand
TGGAAGTAAATATGTGCCATCAGAATTTGAATAAAAAATGCATCCGAATTCAATTTTAAAAAAAAAATCAGTGTCATTATTTGTACATGTTTGCAATTTTCATATGTTAAAAAAATTCACATTCCTATTTCAAAGATAATTTTCAATATATATTTTTTTCAGTGTAAAAAAAAATTCAGCATATAAAAAAATTCAACTTTTAAAAATTCAAATGCAATATTTTCAGTGTCCTAAAAATT
>NW_015129550.1:0-239 GCF_001443285.1 Poecilia latipinna | reverse complement strand
CTGTGAGACAGACCAGGTTTCTTGGCTGAGTTTAAAATCAATCACTGATTATTGATTATTTGCTGTGATGTATGTGTGAACAAACTCAAACACAAATATTACATCATATTGTAGCACAACAAACTATCAAGATGATTCTTTAAACTTTTGCAAAGTAAACTTCCTAATTAAATACTAAATGTACATTTTTTATATCTCAGCTGAATGTATTAAATACAATTTAATAACATTTTCTTTCT
>NW_015129549.1:0-239 GCF_001443285.1 Poecilia latipinna | reverse complement strand
ATTAAAACCCATTTTGTCCCTATTCTCAAGAATAACTGATGTTATATATTATATATGTTATATATTTTGAATATGCTCACAAACCTTTGACAAACCTCTGTCAAAGGTTATCTTAGAGAAAGCATGTGCTAAGATATTTGCACATAAGATATTTGCTCCTCCGACATAGGTGCTAGCTAAGCTCTAGCTAGCAATTAGCTAGCTAGATAGGTGCTAGCTAAACTCGTGATATGACATGC
>NW_015129548.1:0-239 GCF_001443285.1 Poecilia latipinna | reverse complement strand
AGTCCTGGATAGCGTTAGCTCTCGTTTCAGTCCTGTGTATCAGTTGCTACCGGTATTTGGCTGTGTGCCTGTCTTTCTGCCGTGCTGCCTGTTTTTGGACTGTGAGCATCATCATTAAATATATTCATCTTCTTCATCACCATAACCTGGGTCTCAGCGTCTCTCCTCACCACCTACAACCCCACTTCATGACAGTAGGACCCGACCACAAACGACGGTGAGGAAATAACATGGACGCC
>NW_015129547.1:0-239 GCF_001443285.1 Poecilia latipinna | reverse complement strand
ATTTTATTTATTTTTTGTTTTATTATTTTTCTTATTTATTTTCTAAGTAAGACAGGAAGAAAGGTCAATTGCTCCACTTTCTACAAGTGTAGGGGCCTGGTAGGACCAGCAGGCATTTGGGTTTGGGGCCAATGGTTTTTACCAGAGCAAGAGAGGTAGCAGAAAGAACAAAGGAAAGTTTTAACTCTGTAATTGCTTGCTGAAATGGGAAAATAAACCATCCAGAACAATCTACAAGT
>NW_015129546.1:0-239 GCF_001443285.1 Poecilia latipinna | reverse complement strand
GAGTTGTGGACTGCAGTGGCAGAGAGCCTTGGGGTTAAACTTCACCGTACTGCTGCCTACCATCCGCAGGCCAATGGTCTTTGTGAAAGGTTCCATCACACAATGAAAGCTGCATTGCGGGCCTCATTGGTGGATAATAGTTGGATAGATCGCATGCCTTGGGTTTTGTTGGGCCTGCGTTCGGCACCAAAAGAGGACCTGCGGTTTTCTTCAGCTGAGTTGGTCCTGGGCCAGCCCTT
>NW_015129545.1:0-239 GCF_001443285.1 Poecilia latipinna | reverse complement strand
CTCACTCTGCTCACCTCACTGACATGATGATCAATGATTATATAGGAGCTATATTAATAATCTATATTATAACAACGTGTGGTTTCAGCTGCAGTAATGTGGTGATGTTAAGAACTACAGTTTAGTTTTATTTTTCTCATTATTTTCTTTTTTGTTTTTATAATCTGACCAGTTACTGCAGCAGGAGGAAACCAGATGTTCTGTTTTCTGGGTTTTCATCAGAACTTCTCTCATTAAGA
>NW_015129544.1:0-239 GCF_001443285.1 Poecilia latipinna | reverse complement strand
CAACACTCAACCCAAAAGATTTCAACTATTCTGCAGTGGACATGGGGGATAGACAAAGATCATTTATGGATAAAGAACTGAGTTCATGGAGGATACTCATAAGTTCAACTTTGGATCTATTCTAAAAAGGATACTGCCATGATAAGACAGGACTCCAACCATGGATATTAAAGTTTTCTGCTGCTAAGACCAACTCAGCATCGGGGGGACGAGTGGATCTACATCCCAAAGCCTCTCTT
>NW_015129543.1:0-239 GCF_001443285.1 Poecilia latipinna | reverse complement strand
GTGGAACAGTTTTCACATTTCCTCTAAAGTGTACCTATCGTTTTATTGTGCTAATTTTCATAATTTTGTTGTTTGTAAACTTTGAATGTATTGACAGTTTGTACAATTGTCTTATTGTATAATGGCTCTTGAAAAAATGTTGGTAAGACTTTATTTGACTGGGTGTGCATAAGACTGATATGATACTGTCATAAATATGACATAACTCCTGTTAGGAACATACCAACAGTGTCATGAAG
>NW_015129542.1:0-239 GCF_001443285.1 Poecilia latipinna | reverse complement strand
CTAGGTGTGCTGAAGTGGCGCAGGGGTTAAGCACGGCCCACATTAAGGAGGCATTAGTCCTCGATGTTGCAGGTTCAAATCCTGGTCCTGGATCTCTTTCTCCTTACTTTCCTGTCTGAGCCACTAGAGCCAAAAGAAAACTTTAAAAACAATCAGTTTGATGAGAAAGAGTAAAAAATTCGACTTGTTATCCAATCACAGCTCATAAAGCAGTAAACACACCGCCTCCTGCTTCTGAT
>NW_015129541.1:0-239 GCF_001443285.1 Poecilia latipinna | reverse complement strand
ATTCTTCTGTAGAGGCGAAAAGGGACTCGGGCAACCAATGGGTAACAATCCATGGGGTGATGAGGGGGAAATCCAGAAAGCCAGGAACTCAGACTAGTGATGGGTCCGGCAACACCGATGCGTCGGCGCAAGCGTCAAGCCCATAGACCAAAACCTTTGTCGGTGCGCGTATTGGTTTCAGCAAGTCATATGACCAATACAGGAACTGTTTCGAAATGACACTGGATGCCAAACTGTGT
>NW_015129540.1:0-239 GCF_001443285.1 Poecilia latipinna | reverse complement strand
GACAACAGACCCAGAGGTTTTCAAGAGTTACATCAACTCACTAACCCCAAATGGAGGTGGAGATGCTCCAGAAATGAGTCTTTCTGGACTTCAGGTGCTTTGATTGATGGTTGTTTACAAGCTGCTGATTTCAAAAAGTAGCTTTAGATTTATTCCTTCTCTCCTTGCTTCATACAGCTGGCTTTAACTGGTGCGCCTCCCAATTCGGAGATCTACGTTTTTACGGATGCAGCAGCTAA
>NW_015129539.1:0-239 GCF_001443285.1 Poecilia latipinna | reverse complement strand
TCCAGCCCCCCCCCCAGGCTAAGGGTTTCTTTTTTTCGTTTTTAGGAAAATTTAAAAAAAAAAAAAAGTTTTTTTTTTTATTTATTTATTTTTATTATTATTATTAAAAGGCCAGGCTGTAAGCATCTCTTTTGCTCTTAGCATTTCACTAGCAGAGCAGATTTATTCCTAAAGGATAGGTTTATAGTTTATGCATTTAAACCCGGCAGCGCGCAGACTAATCACACAGCTGGCGCCTC
>NW_015129538.1:0-239 GCF_001443285.1 Poecilia latipinna | reverse complement strand
TTGTGTGTTTATTTTTGAGTTTTTCCTGTGTAGTCCTGTTCCTGTGAGTCTCGGTCCTGTCCTCCCCGTTGATTGCTCCCCATGTGTGTCTCATTTCCCCTGATTACCCATGTGTATTTAAACCCACCTGTGTCTGTGTTCGTTGTCGGATCCTTGTCGTAGTCAGTGTCGTTCAGATTCTGGTGTGCCGCTCACAGTTGAACTGATAAGTCCTGTGTCGACTCAGCTCTCGTTTTCAG
>NW_015129537.1:0-239 GCF_001443285.1 Poecilia latipinna | reverse complement strand
TTTTAAAATAGTGCATAACAGTGGGATGAAAATTACACACGCTTTTCTATTTTTTTTTTTTTTTTTTCAACGTTTGGCATTGACTCAGGGGAGCATCCAGCTCCCCTGAGTCAATGATGTGCAGAACCACCTTTTGCTGCAGCTGCACATTTTGATTTAGAGAACAGCGTTTTTTTTTTTTGTTGTTCCCCCCCCCCCCCCCGTCTCTCTCCTTCTCTCAATACCCTCTCATCACATCC
>NW_015129536.1:0-239 GCF_001443285.1 Poecilia latipinna | reverse complement strand
CCCCGTGTGTATTTTAACCCACCTGTTGTCCTTGTCTCTTGTCGGATCCTCGTCTAACGTCTGTTTCCCTGTGCCGTCGTGTGTTATCCGTCATGTTATGTCAGTCTGTTTCCCTGTGCCGCCTCTGTTGGACTTTATCATTAAAACAAATCATCTTCATCTACACCTGGGTCCTGCGCCTTCCCTCACCAAAAACCTTGAATCATGACACTTGCTCTGTTTTTGTGTTGCTTTTTTGG
>NW_015129535.1:0-239 GCF_001443285.1 Poecilia latipinna | reverse complement strand
GCTCTTTCTAATTTGTGGCATTTACTGACAATTTTGTGCAGGAAATATAAAATTCTGCAGGCAACTGTTTGGACACCACAAAGGGGCTTCCACGTCATTCTTAATTCAGATATCTAAAATTGTAATTTTGACTAGTCATAATTGTGTTGAAGATATCTTAAATCGTAATTACGGTTATGTGTCCCGTCAAATGACAGATCATGTGACGTGATTTGGGATATCTTGAAAGGAATTTTTAC
>NW_015129534.1:0-239 GCF_001443285.1 Poecilia latipinna | reverse complement strand
TGTTAAGAACTATATACCTTGTGAACAACTAAACTGAAGAATCTGACAAGTAACCAATGCTTATAGATGTAAAAAGTTTTACTATATTAAGTCTAAAAATGCAAATTCCAGTGAATCATTTGCACTTTTTTTTTCAAACTGAGTAGTCTTTATTAAATGTTAGTGATTCACTCAATAAACTGATTTTGGAAATTATTTTGAGGCTTAGAACAATAAAACAGTGATTTTGATAATAAGGT
>NW_015129533.1:0-239 GCF_001443285.1 Poecilia latipinna | reverse complement strand
AAAAAAAAAAAATTTTTCACTTTTTTAGGGTAAAAATTTTAAAAAAAAAAAAAAAAAAATATTTTTTTTTTTTTTTTTTTTTTTTTTTTTTTTTTTTTTTTTTTTTTAGTCAGACTGCCAAACAAAGCCTGTCATGGAAAGATTGGCCTATTTTGTTCTCTATCCAACTGACTGGTGAAATAGTAGGGCTGTGTAATAATATTGATTTTGCGATATCGATATTTTCTTTCCTAGAAAAA
>NW_015129532.1:0-239 GCF_001443285.1 Poecilia latipinna | reverse complement strand
AAAGAAAAGTTCATGTCTCGCAGTTGTTCAGGGTCCAGATTACTCGTCGCCAATTTGTTGTGTCTTTACTCCAACATAGTATAATTAAATAAAGAGATTCATCTCGGTGGTGCAGCATGAACTTTACTGATCTTCACTTGAGTCTCCAATACAACATATCAATGCGCAGGCGAATAACATAGAAGGCAACTCAACAAAAAGGGGAGTGGCTCCGCTAAAGCAAATAGATCCACTACATA
>NW_015129531.1:0-239 GCF_001443285.1 Poecilia latipinna | reverse complement strand
GGAAAGATACATAAGAAGGGTATATGGAGAATACTTACAAATATACACAGATGCATCAAAAATGGTAAATGATAGAGTAGGGATAGCATTTATAATTCCAGATTTAAACATTATGGAAAATAAAAGACTAATAGTTTGAATGTATACACAGGAGAGTTACTGGCTATTTCAAAAGAAAGTGTTAATTTGTTCTGATTCAAGTAGTGCATTAATAAGTATTTTAGAACAGAATTCAGAAA
>NW_015129530.1:0-239 GCF_001443285.1 Poecilia latipinna | reverse complement strand
AACATGCTACTGATACCATTCATGCTGTTATTAGCATTTGGGCTAATTTTACTGTATGCAACATACTGAATGGTACAAGTACAGCTTAGTCCACATGCTTCTGACTTTCCACAGGTTATTGACTACATTGCAGCTTTCTTTAGCATTAATGCTAATTTTTAGCATCAGAACGCTGGGTCCAAATCGACGGGCACACTTTGGCAGGCCCCGGTTAAATTTCTTCAGGAATTTTCTAGTTT
>NW_015129529.1:0-239 GCF_001443285.1 Poecilia latipinna | reverse complement strand
AAAAGAAACAAAAAGAAAAGGCGGTGGATAAAAGAGGACGGGAGCAGCCGCTCTTTTTGCTGCACTATGATTTGGAGGCAACTATGTTTTTTTATAGTTAACATTTTTAACTGAATAAACATAAACATATATAATAACGACCTTTACATATAATAATAAACATTTCCACATATCATCTCTGATATCCACCGGACTCACAGTTGCGCGATATGTCAGCTGTTTGGGATTCCCCTCTGTTC
>NW_015129528.1:0-239 GCF_001443285.1 Poecilia latipinna | reverse complement strand
AGCTTTCTCCAGCCATTGGTAGGATTTCCTGATATCAGCCACTTCAGTTATTTGTCGGTGGTACATCCCATGTAGGGGCTTGTCCTCCCATGATGGTTCCTCCAGCACCTTGTCCTCTGTTCCCCATTGCCTGAGACATTCGCTGAGCACATCGTCCGTTGAGGCTTTGTCCTTGATGTATTTATGGATCTTGGATGTTTCATCCTGGACAGTGGCTCCATGTACGCTTTATATATATA
>NW_015129527.1:0-240 GCF_001443285.1 Poecilia latipinna | reverse complement strand
ATCTTAGCGCTCCTGTGTCTGTGTGTGTGTGTGTATATATATATATATATATATACACACACACAGTGTGTGTGTGTGTGTGTGTGTATTAATATGCTTAGAACACAACCAAGCACCTCTCCAATATTACAGGCAGCAGTGCTCTGTACTGTAACACCAGGACTGTTACTTTAAATAATTAGTTTGACATAAACATTTTATTTTCAAGCACTCTACACAGATTTTTTTTATGTTGTGTTG
>NW_015129526.1:0-240 GCF_001443285.1 Poecilia latipinna | reverse complement strand
AGCATGCACATTGCTCTTTGATTGTTTTTGTTCAAAGTGGCAGCTGTAATGTCTGCCATGGTGTCAGACTACCTGGCTTCATGTACTGGGATAGAGAGTGAAAACAGTCACGATGAGCGCCTTCTGTTTGGTTACTTCTTGCTTGTTGCTCCTTGGTCAGTGTTCATAGTTGAGCATTATTTACTGTCTGGGCATTGCCTCAATTGCTATGTTTAATGGTGCAGACAGTGGTGGTTTCTG
>NW_015129525.1:0-240 GCF_001443285.1 Poecilia latipinna | reverse complement strand
ATTTTAATTGTTTTGTATGACTGTAGATTTATTTTATTAGTGAACATCAGAGAATTTTGGTTTTGTTTAATGCATTTCTGTGTCAGTTCGCGCCAAGCTGCGCTGGGGAGAGGGTGTTTGTGGAGAATCCGGAGCCCAGGAGCTGCTTTGTTTAAAATGTTCTTGTTTTGAACAGGAATAAAATTATCCTGAATCCTGATTCCGGTGTGATTGACTTCCTGTTGCCAACCGCTACATTTG
>NW_015129524.1:0-240 GCF_001443285.1 Poecilia latipinna | reverse complement strand
GATTAGCATATTAAATGTTAACATACTATAGCATACTTTGATTGATGTACTTAAACTGTACTATTTTGGAACAACTTTTTTGTGCTTAGTATACTTTAATAGTATTTAAAGAGTATTAAATTACAACTTATAGTATACTATATACACTTTTTTGGAACAACTTCAAGTTGTACTTAAAGTACACTTTTTAATTATATTTCACAGCTTTATTATATTTTGATGTAATTATTATATTTTGTG
>NW_015129523.1:0-240 GCF_001443285.1 Poecilia latipinna | reverse complement strand
AGGTTTGGGTAGGGACGGTAGGGACATGTCCCGACCAATATTCACGGGATATGAAAAAGTCCCGACCAATTTTTGCCATATTGGCTCAAAGAACGTGGATCTACGATCTTTGATTAGCAGCAACAGGCGGTGCGCGGAACGGAAGCTTCTTAGTTTGACATTTATTATGAGCCTCCGAGACCGTGTCGGGGGGGTGGGGGAGGGGGAGTCAGTTGAATCGTCGGACGTTCTTTGATTAGC
>NW_015129522.1:0-240 GCF_001443285.1 Poecilia latipinna | reverse complement strand
AACCAGCAGCAGTTCAGCTGTTCATCGTTTCAGCAGCTTCAGTCTCACCAACAAGCCTGTCCACATTCGTGATAAATAAATAAAGCTGAAGAGGAAATGACCAGTCATCATCATCAGATGTTCTGCTGATTGTTTGACATGTTGTTGATGTTCCTGCTGAATACCCAGCATGCCTCCTCAGGTGTGGCCTCACCTGGACCAGAACAGGAAGTTCTGACTGTGGACTGGAACATGGAGGAG
>NW_015129521.1:0-240 GCF_001443285.1 Poecilia latipinna | reverse complement strand
TGAAGGAAACTTTCCATGATGATTCTCACCTGAACCTCCTTCATTCATTCCTGAACATAAAGTTCTTTAAACTTTGGGCTCTTTTAGCCTGGGGAGGTTTTCAGTCAAGCTAAAACCTGCTGAGTTACAAACAGGTTTTAACTTCCTGTTTACTGGAAGATGTTCATCAGTTTCTGTCTCTGCTGTGCAGGAATGTTTCCTCGTTGCCTCAGTTTGGGTCGAGGTTCAGCCGTCACGCAG
>NW_015129520.1:0-240 GCF_001443285.1 Poecilia latipinna | reverse complement strand
AGAAATGTAGCTGATAGCGAAAATTCAACCTGGAAGACTCCATCACCTCCATTCGCCCATCGGCGTTATGCTCATCTCCGACCTCAGCTCTGGACCTCACCCGGCTCGTCCAATCATCAATCAAGCTCTGCATAAAAGGATCCACACCGAAGCCATCAGCCGCTTCCCAGCTGCGTTCAACCCACCACCGCCCCTTCTCCACCCACATCCTTCGGCTCTCCAGGATGGCACCCTTTCCAG
>NW_015129519.1:0-240 GCF_001443285.1 Poecilia latipinna | reverse complement strand
TGTGTTGCTATATCATTTATTTCATTTCTAATTCTTTTTAAATCTTCCAGTATATCTGGTGTACAATTTTGTTTATGTTTTTGTTCTAGATCTTCCAATTTTTTATGTAATTCCTCTGCTCTTTTATTTCTTAGTTTTTTTTAGGTGCGATGACATTGCTATAATTTTTCCCCTCATTACTGCTTTAAGAGTGTCCCACAATATTGGAGGAGATACTTCTCCCTTGTCATTGAGATCTAA
>NW_015129518.1:0-240 GCF_001443285.1 Poecilia latipinna | reverse complement strand
CTTAGTATACTTTAAGTATACTTTTTTATGTAGTATTCAAGAGCTTGATTAGGATATTTTGAGTGTACCAATTCTGTCATAGAATTATATTAAAAATATACTTTTACTTTAAATATTACTACTAATATATTAGTAATGTATTTAAATTACACTTAATTTTGAGATTTGATTTACTGCTATTGCTAATAAAGTACAATTTTAGTTACTCATAAGTCTTCTTTATTCCTACTTTCCTATTTT
>NW_015129517.1:0-240 GCF_001443285.1 Poecilia latipinna | reverse complement strand
CGGTATCGGTGATCGGCCCTCATGGGTGATCGGTATCGGGAGGGAAAAACCTGATCGGCACATCTCTACATAAAATAATGATTTCTACATACATTATCAAATATATATTATTGTAAAAACAAATCACTTTATAGTGAAATTGTCTGTTTTTGATATTATAATGACAGAAATTATTACTATAACAAAATAAAACTAAAAAATCAGCTCCACTGAGGGGCCCTTAGAGGGCCCTAAGCGGCT
>NW_015129516.1:0-240 GCF_001443285.1 Poecilia latipinna | reverse complement strand
AGTAAAATGCTCGTTTTTGTGGCCCATCTATATCTTATTTTGAAGGGATATATAAACGTTACCATAGCGACCAGAGTCAGAGAGCGTTTGGGCAGTGGTCGAGAGGAGATGAGTAGAGCTTGTGAGTCTTAAGTCTGGTTTAGACGGCAAGATTTAAGATTGTCGGCCGATTCTCCAAACCTCTGTGACCACAGAGCTGATAAAAGTCCAACAGGTTCGATCGGTTCGTGTTCAGCCACA
>NW_015129515.1:0-240 GCF_001443285.1 Poecilia latipinna | reverse complement strand
TGCCCATATTGCTCATATAAGAAACCACCACTGTCTGCACCATTAAACATAGCAATTGAGGCAATGACCGGATTGTAAATAACGCTCAACCATGAACACTGACCAAGGAGCAACAAGCAAGAAGTAACCAAACAGAAGTTGCTCATCGTGACTGTTTTCACTCTCTATCCCAGTACATGAAGCCAGGTAGTCTGACACCATGGCAGACATTACAGCTGCCACTTTGAACAAAAACAATCA
>NW_015129514.1:0-240 GCF_001443285.1 Poecilia latipinna | reverse complement strand
TTTGAATGGTCTTTCCTGTCTTTTTGGATACCATCTTCCCATGACTGGCTTTTGTGACCCTTTCTGGGTTAATCCCAATGAAGCGACTAAAAAACAAAATCAAAAAATGGGAAAATTCCTGAGAGAAAATAAATAGTGTGGCATTCTGAATACAGCTGGTACAATATATAAATAAAGCTGTTTTTAATTACGTAAAGAGAAATCACCACCTTTGTCAAATGTTAATCATAACTTGCTTTA
>NW_015129513.1:0-240 GCF_001443285.1 Poecilia latipinna | reverse complement strand
CAGACTTGGTCTCTATTCGACTCTCTGCTCGCTTACGAAACACAGAGCTGCCTTTTGGCACAGTCGACTGGCAACCTCTCAGCCAATAGAATGAAAGTGTTGTACTGGGTGTGTTTGTTTCCTTCAAGGGGTGGTGCCTGTGTGGCTACTCTCAATTGTAGCGACATGCGCCACCCACTGGATGTAGAGAGAAACAACAACGTCAGCTTTCTGCTCCGTAGTACAGCAGCTGTGTGCTAC
>NW_015129512.1:0-240 GCF_001443285.1 Poecilia latipinna | reverse complement strand
ATTTCATTGTATGAACCGATCAGCCTCTCAATGGCCAGAATAGCTGCCAACATTTCCAAAATTTCAGGATATGTGAGGTACCTGTCAGGTCCAAAAAACACAAATCCTGTTATCAAAAATTAAATTATGTGCATTTTAAACATTGGCAAACCAACAACATGGACAGACTCAGGGTTTTCCTTCTCCCAGGAATCCATCATTTATCCAGATGCAAATGTCCCATTGGGGCAGGAGGGCTGA
>NW_015129511.1:0-240 GCF_001443285.1 Poecilia latipinna | reverse complement strand
TTGTGTACAGTATTGGCATTATTTATTTGTAGAGTATTTTGTAAAAAATGGTGTATATGTGCAAAATATTTGGATCCTTAATGGGTTAGTCTGATCCTGGTCCTTAGCCTTATTAATTACTCTTGTTGCTCTGTTTTGAAGTTTGATTAGTGACTGTTGTGTTGTTTTGTAATTAATTTCCCAAACCTCTGGAGTCACTTAAATGAGGTAAAACTAAAGAACAGTCCCTGTTAGGGTCAG
>NW_015129510.1:0-240 GCF_001443285.1 Poecilia latipinna | reverse complement strand
CTGGGCTAGCACGGACTGGGGTAACATGGACTAGGCTAGCACGGACTAGGCTAGCACCGACTGGGCTAACACGGACTGAGGTAACATGGACTGAGGTAACATGGACTGAGGTAACATGGACTGAGGTAACATGGACTAGGCTAGCACCGACTGGGCTAACACAGACTGAGGTAACATGGACTAGGCTACCATGGACTAGGCTAGCACGGACTAGGCTAGCACCGACTGGGCTAACACGGA
>NW_015129509.1:0-240 GCF_001443285.1 Poecilia latipinna | reverse complement strand
CAGGAAAACATGAGGACCAGGAGCCAGGAGACTCCTGCATTTCACCATCTCTTCACCGACTTGCTCATTAGATAAAGTCGAGTCAAACAGACCAGGAGTGTCGACAACATCTATAAGACGACCGTCCACCTTCCCCTGCTCTTTCTGGCAGTTTTTAGTCACTGAATGTTGAGACGACTTGGAAAAGAAGTTCTGTGTTCCTAAGATGGTGTTTCCTGAGGAGCTCTTCCCACAGCCAGT
>NW_015129508.1:0-240 GCF_001443285.1 Poecilia latipinna | reverse complement strand
AACCCAAATCTGCATGTACATCCACAGTCAAATGAGTGTTGAATCAACATTGATTCAATGTAGAATCAACACAAATATGCATGCAGATCCACAGTCAAATGAGTGTTGAATCAACATTGATTCAATGTAGAATCAACCGAAATCCGGATGCAGATCCACGTTCAGATGATGGTTGACTCAACATTGATATAATGTCAGTTATGGTTGAAACCCTAACGTTGATTCAACATACAAGTCACC
>NW_015129507.1:0-241 GCF_001443285.1 Poecilia latipinna | reverse complement strand
ATTCATCCTTTTAGGATAGTTTTAGTTACTTGAATTGGTTAATTTCTTTGGAGTTGCGCAACAAAACAAAAGAAACAATTAATTGTTTATTGAAACAATACTGAAGTCAATTAAGTTTAATTGACTCTGTTAATTAAACTTAGAAACTTAGTAACTTTATTTGGATCTGTAACATTAATGTGACCCATAACTTGAAATTCATTTGAATGATTCCTGAGAAATACTTTATGGAATATAGCTA
>NW_015129506.1:0-241 GCF_001443285.1 Poecilia latipinna | reverse complement strand
TGTTATGTCATGTTTATGACAGTGTCATGTCAGTCTTATGCACACCCCTTCAAATAAAGTGTTACCATATGGGGTATTGTATTGAGATTCAACCCAAGGCAGGCCCTATTTTCTGTATGCCCATACAAGGAAGTAGTATTTCTCAAGTAAGTGGGAGGGAATCAAACTCTCTTACATTCACTATCAAAACTCTCTTACATTCACTATCAAACTCTCACATTCACAGTCAATCTCTCTTACA
>NW_015129505.1:0-241 GCF_001443285.1 Poecilia latipinna | reverse complement strand
TACCAACACATACTACTTAAATTATAATGTGAGTAACCCTCACAAAAAATAAAAGTAGTTTCACCCGGAGTCAAAGGAGGAGAGGAGGAGAGTAGAAAGGGGGAGGGAGGTTGAGGGGTAGACAAGCCAGGTGAGAGGTGAAGGGTGGAGGGAGAGGGGTTGGGGGTTAGAATGTGAGAGTGAAGTGGAGGGGTGTAATAAACCCCCCTCCACTTTTAGAACATTTAGATTACTAGTTCTT
>NW_015129504.1:0-241 GCF_001443285.1 Poecilia latipinna | reverse complement strand
ATTAATTAAAACAAAAAATGGGGTAGTAGCCTGAGCTCTGATTAACTTCTCATGTCGCGCTAATGTAATATGCCAGCTATCATAACCTTGAAAACAGTGTGATCTAATAGATTTCATCTGTCAGCAACGAGAGCTGAACATGTCAACTTTTTTCTGATCTTTTTGTCCTCCACAGTGTGGCACAGCTACAGAGTCGCACATCAAAGGGCCATGACAGAAAGAAGCCATGAAAGACTTCATT
>NW_015129503.1:0-241 GCF_001443285.1 Poecilia latipinna | reverse complement strand
AAATTACATCATGATTATCATTTTTTTATTGTATGCAATTTTAGTAAATAGTAAAATATTATTAAGGCACTTCAAAATTCATACTTTTTAGGTACTTAAAAAGTATGACTACATATTACATTAAACACACTTTAAAGGTGCCTAAAAGACATACTTCTGCATATGTATTAATTAGTTTTATTTTGTAATCAGGTTGCTGCGTCTTGCAGACTTCTGCCCAGGTCCCTCTTGAAAATGAGAT
>NW_015129502.1:0-241 GCF_001443285.1 Poecilia latipinna | reverse complement strand
GATCGAAGTGGGGAACACCCCCAAAGGTGGTGGAGAATGACCGAGCTAAGATCCTGTGGGACTTCCAGATCCAGACAGACAAGATGGTAATGGCGAACCAACCGGACATTGTGGTGGTGGATAAAGAACAGAGAAAAGCCGTTGTGGTGGATGTAGCAATACCAAGTGACCACAACATCAGGAAAAAGGAGCATGAGAAACTGGAAGCTCAAGGTAAAAAATGATTTATCCAGTTTGATTC
>NW_015129501.1:0-241 GCF_001443285.1 Poecilia latipinna | reverse complement strand
TTTTACATTCTTTTTATGTCTGACGGTGTTGACAAAAACTGGGGACACAATTTCAATTGAATTTGAAAATACATTAAATGACTTTTAATTGTATTCATTGATACTTATGAAGTTAGTTATTTGAATACTTATAAAATAATATGTTATGACAACTAAATTTAATTCTTTTAAACTATGATAATGTATTGAGTTATGCACCAGGACAAGGGCTTTTACAGACACCATCCACCTTCTACAATGT
>NW_015129500.1:0-241 GCF_001443285.1 Poecilia latipinna | reverse complement strand
TCCAAAAAAATAGCCACGCACACTCAAAAAAATTACGTTTTGTCTCTCACACACAAACGTTAACTTTCTCGCTCACACACACTACTATCAGCTCGCTCACATACACTGTACTAACAGCTCGCACATTCACAAACGTTAACTTTCTCGCTCACACACACTACTATCAGCTCGCTCACATACACTGTACTAACAGCTCGCACATTCACAAACGTTAACTTTCTCGCTCACACACTACCAGCTC
>NW_015129499.1:0-241 GCF_001443285.1 Poecilia latipinna | reverse complement strand
TGAACTTAGGGGGTTATTTCAATAACAAAAGAATATCATGTACTTTTAACACAATAATTTCATGTTTCAAATGAAAACGTGATAAAATCATGTTGGATAAACAAGAAATTCAATAACTTAACTTTTATGAAATTTAATCATGTTGAGATAACATGACTAATTTTAGTCAGACTGATCTTGTGCTGAAGATGACTAGCGAGATCACGGAAGATCACACGAGATCATGGGAAATCACACAAGA
>NW_015129498.1:0-241 GCF_001443285.1 Poecilia latipinna | reverse complement strand
GGTCCTGACTCTGTGACAGGTCCTAACTCGGAGACAGGTCCTGACTCGGTGACAGGTCCTGACTCGGAGTCAGGTCCTAACTCTGAGGCAGGTCCTAACTCTGAGGCAGGTCCCGTCTCAGAGGTCTGTTCTGACTCTGAGGCAGGTCCCGTCTCGGAGACAGGTCCCGACTCGGAGACAGGTCCTGACTCGGAGACAGGTCCTGACTCTGATGCAGGTCCTGACTCTGAGGCAGTTCCCG
>NW_015129497.1:0-241 GCF_001443285.1 Poecilia latipinna | reverse complement strand
ACAATTCACGCTCATTCTCCTCTTGTCGATCCAACTTCTGAGACTCCGGCTCACTGCCGACTGAGGGTGTGGGTGATTCATCTGTCCACATGCTGGAACCCGCTAGATCATTACCCAAAATGACCGAAACCCCGTCAATAGGCAACGCTGGCCGCACCGCCAGCAAAGCCTCTCCACAAAAAAGCTGGCACTCCAAAAACACCCTGTGGAGAGGAACCAACAAAATATTCAAACCCATATC
>NW_015129496.1:0-241 GCF_001443285.1 Poecilia latipinna | reverse complement strand
TTCCTCTTTTGCACCTACCTTATAAAGGGTTTATCCACCCTTTTGGTGCATTTGCATTGGCTAGCTTTGTTGCTGTGCCTGTCTCATTGGCCGACTACTTGGACCGATGATCTCATATCCATCACCGTTTTGGAGACATGATGTCTGTTCTAATGTCCCAGGGTTGCTCAACAGTCCTCTTGCGTCTAACCTTTTCTTAGGAAAGTTACAGTTCAGCTATAAGGCCTTGGTCACCTCCGCT
>NW_015129495.1:0-241 GCF_001443285.1 Poecilia latipinna | reverse complement strand
AAAAAACTGCCATAACCACTGTGTCCCAGAAAAACAGTTTATTCACTGGTAATTTATTGTTTGATCATGCAATGCTTCTAGCTATGTGGTAACATACGTCACATATTTTGGTCAAGATGTAGCTATTAGGGTTAAAACATATTATTTTCATTTACATTATTTTCAGTAGAGAAGTGTGTTTCCTAATGCTCTAATATGTAAGCTATAGACAGTATGTTGAAATGAGTTACATTTGTCTTTA
>NW_015129494.1:0-241 GCF_001443285.1 Poecilia latipinna | reverse complement strand
GAGAGAGACGCCGGGAATCCCAGGTAGTCATGATAAGAGATAATTTAATGATGAACCAGGAGGGACAACAGAAAATCACTGGCAGCACAGGAACAGACACAGACGTGAGACACGGGTGAGACACGGGTGAGACACGACGACGATCCGACAAAGAACACTGACAACAGGTGGTACTAAATACACTGGGAGGGTAATCACAGGAACGACACACAGCTGGGATCAATCAAGACAGACTCAGGGG
>NW_015129493.1:0-241 GCF_001443285.1 Poecilia latipinna | reverse complement strand
ATAACTAAAAATAAATAAAAAAAATAACTTTATCCTGCACAACAAACACCATCTCTTTCTAACAGACATATTTTCCTTCTGTGTCCCCTTTATTTATTTATTTATTTATTTATTTATTTATTTATTTATTTATTTATTTCATTTTGAAGGGAATGGCTCTCCATATTTGTGACACAAAAAATAAGCAAAGAATACTAACAACAGTGTAACTAGCAAAAAGCCCCCCCAAAAAAAACAAACA
>NW_015129492.1:0-241 GCF_001443285.1 Poecilia latipinna | reverse complement strand
TTCATAACTTAATATCCAGAAGTTTGCATC
This sequence comes from Poecilia latipinna, assembly GCF_001443285.1. Taxonomy (NCBI): domain Eukaryota; kingdom Metazoa; phylum Chordata; class Actinopteri; order Cyprinodontiformes; family Poeciliidae; genus Poecilia; species Poecilia latipinna. The sequence goes on along the minus strand of NW_015129492.1, from coordinate 211 downwards.
CATCTCCTCAGGTTTGGTCAGAATTTCCTTCAGTCTAATTTGGGTCAAATGTTCTGGTTTCCTTCCACAAGGTTCTGATGATACATTGCTGGAGTTCTGGTCCGTTCCTTCTTACAGAACCGGTGACGGTCTTTACAGAAATATTTACTTTTATGACCAAATTGATAATAAAATGCCAACCATCAGAAGGCCTGTTCTTCAGGTCAGAGCA
>NW_015129491.1:0-241 GCF_001443285.1 Poecilia latipinna | reverse complement strand
CAACGAAAAACGACCCAACAGGGTGGGCGGAGGGGCGATGGCAGGAGGGCTAGAGTCCAGAAAACAGTCCCAAAAAACAAAAATCATCCCAACAGGGGGGGCAGAGGGGCGACGGGAGGCGGGTTAGAGTCCAGAACCAAAAACAGTCCAACACAAAACTACCCATCAGGGTGGGCGAGGAAGCGAGGAAGCTAGGAGGCGGGTCCGGCGGTCTTTTCCGCCGGCGCAGGAAGCGGAGTCC
>NW_015129490.1:0-241 GCF_001443285.1 Poecilia latipinna | reverse complement strand
GACATCTGTAACATGTCAAACAGGGGAAAGGAAATGTTTGATCAATCACACTTTATAAAGAATAAAGTGATGTGAATGCTGCTAGGAATGTAACCAATCATTTAGGAACACTGTACCTTTTTGTGATGAAGAACAAAACAGTGATGACCAGAGCAAGCAGAGAGATACCACAGCCGATGTAGGTGATGTAGAACAAGATCTCAGCATCTTTGGTTGATAGGTCTACAGACACCTGAGGAGA
>NW_015129489.1:0-241 GCF_001443285.1 Poecilia latipinna | reverse complement strand
TCCTCTGCCTCCTTCCTTACGGCTCGTGTACAGTCTCAGGGTGCTGGATTTGGGGTGGAACCCTCCATGCATGGTTAGTAGCTTCCGAGTCTTAACATCCGTGGCCTTCATCTCTTCCATTGGCCAGCTAATTATTCCGGCAGGGTATCTGATTACTGGTAAGGCATAGCTGTTTATTGCACGGATCTTGTTCTTGCCATTGAGCTGGCTTCTCAGGACTTGTCTTATTCGTTGGAGGTAT
>NW_015129488.1:0-241 GCF_001443285.1 Poecilia latipinna | reverse complement strand
TCACCGCAGTGAAGTTAGTTTCAAGTTGGATATTCGATATTCGAGCTCCGCGGAGTAAGCGGCGTTTAGCTCAAGGTTGATCCGATTTATGAACGCTACTGTCGGCCAGCGGTTCTCCACCGCTCCCGGCCGCAGCGCCCGAAGGTTCACTTAGGGACTATCAACAAATTACCGAACCAAACATTCCTGTCAAAGAAATGTTAATAAATGCCTTGAATTGTAACCAACTAACTAATTGTCA
>NW_015129487.1:0-241 GCF_001443285.1 Poecilia latipinna | reverse complement strand
CTGGGTCAGAACCCGGGTCAGAACCCGGGTTAGAACCCGGGTCAGAACTCGGGTCAGAACATGGGTCAGAACATGGGTCAGAACCCCGGTCAGAACTCGGGTCAGAACATGGGTCAGAACCCCGGTCAGAACTCGGGTCAGAACATGGGTCAGAACATGGGTCAGAACCCCGGTCACAACCCGGGTCAGAACCCGGGTCAGAACATGGGTCAGAACCCCGGTCACAACCCGGGTCAGAACC
>NW_015129486.1:0-241 GCF_001443285.1 Poecilia latipinna | reverse complement strand
GAACGTGTGTGAGAGGACAGATCTCAGGCTCTTGATGGTGATGGCTGTTGAAAGGAAAGATCTTTTGCAGGGGTCTGATAAGTGAAGTTTCACAAATTACAAACATGATTCTAAATATTATACTATTAGAGCAGAATTATTTAGTCCAAGTTTGAAGAGTCTAGGTGTTGTAAATTTGAAATTACAGCAGTTCTAGTGTGACCGAGATAAAAAAAAAGTGGTGATATCGCACTTTTTGGAA
>NW_015129485.1:0-241 GCF_001443285.1 Poecilia latipinna | reverse complement strand
TTTTTCCCCCCCTTCAAGGTTGCGTGCATGCAGGGCTTGGAACTACGATGAGCATGAAGAAAAAGCCGAGACTCAGAATGGGGATGAAAACTGAGGAAATATACAGGCAGGATGAGATTAAGCTTGAAATGGGTGACTTGTCTAATAGCAGGACTGGACACAGCACAGGCAGCGAGATAGCTTATCGGCAATGGTATTAAAATGACCAGATGCAACAAGCAGGTATGCTAAATTAAATGGT
>NW_015129484.1:0-241 GCF_001443285.1 Poecilia latipinna | reverse complement strand
TTTAAAATATTGAATATGACTTAAACATTTTATACAGGATAGTGTGCCTCGTTTAATAGCATGAATTACCACTTTTTTGTATTAGTTGGTCACAAGACAAAGCATTTATTTACAGGAGTGTTCGGAAATTGACTGTCCCTATGTGAATCTCCGAGCGCTTCAGGAGGCATCGGTAGAGAACAGCTGGCCGAAATTAGCGTTCATAAATCGGATCAACCTTGAGCTGAACGTCCCTTACTCC
>NW_015129483.1:0-241 GCF_001443285.1 Poecilia latipinna | reverse complement strand
GACCACACTTCTCTAGTCCGAATGACATCCCAATGTCAGTGCTGTAGATCCTGGTGGTGTGGATCAGTGAGTCGATGTCTCGCTCGCTCTTGGCGTACAGCTTGATGTCATCCATGTAGAGGAGGTGACTGATTGTGGCCCCATTCTTAAGTCGGTATCCGTAGCCAGTCTTGTTGATGATTTGGCTGAGGGGGTTCAGGCCTATGCAGAACAGCAGTGGGGACAGAACATCTCCTTGGTA
>NW_015129482.1:0-241 GCF_001443285.1 Poecilia latipinna | reverse complement strand
ACTTCCAGATCCAGACAGACAAGATGGTAATGGCGAACCAACCGGACATTGTGGTGGTGGATAAAGAACAGAGGAAAGCCGTTGTGGTGGATGTAGCAATACCAAGTGACCACAACATCAGGAAAAAGGAGCATGAGAAACTGGAGAAATACCAGGGCCTCAGAGAGGAACTGGAGAAGGCCTGGAAGGTGAAGACCACAGTGGTGCCTGTGGTCATTGGGGCCCTCGGGGCAGTCACCCC
>NW_015129481.1:0-241 GCF_001443285.1 Poecilia latipinna | reverse complement strand
ATTAAGTCTTATTCTCCAGCGACGCTCTTCCAGGTCAAAGCTGGGACTCTGGCTTAGTTTTGTCTCTGCTCCCCATCAGCGTTGTTGTTCTGGTGTTACTGCAGTGGATTTCAACCTCTATTTGTCATTTCTTCTGGATCCCATCTAGTATTCATTCGGGTTGCTTTCGTTGCAAGCTTCCTCACAGAAGTGCGCACTGTAAATTGCTGTGTTAGTTGACGTACTGTTAGTGGTGAAATCT
>NW_015129480.1:0-241 GCF_001443285.1 Poecilia latipinna | reverse complement strand
GATCTTCTCTCTCCTTCCTCTGGATAAACAGCAGCTCTTTGATTTCAGCCAGTGACAGAGTTCAGATCACTGATGGAGGATCCAAGCTGAAGATATTCAATGTGACCAGATATGATGATGGATCATACAGCTGTCATGTGTCCAATCCTGCCAGCAGTGCCATCAGTGATCCACTACACCTCTCTGTCAGCTGTGAGTTATTCACTAATTAGATAACTTCCTTTTGAAATGGAAACAATAG
>NW_015129479.1:0-241 GCF_001443285.1 Poecilia latipinna | reverse complement strand
AAGACCGCGGTAAAGCTAGCTGGCTCTGACTCCAGCCGGCCCAGCACACAATATACAAGTGCGCGGTAGCTCAAGACATTATGGTACACCCATTTACGTGCTGCTTTCACAATAAAAGCGCACATCCGGTCCATGTTTGACCTACTCAAAATAGGTTTCCAGCCGCTGCATTTGCAAACAGAAAATAATATATGCTGAGAAACTAATACAAAATAAAAACTAATGTCTCCCTCTCTCTCTA
>NW_015129478.1:0-241 GCF_001443285.1 Poecilia latipinna | reverse complement strand
AAAATTGACCACCATTAGACTTTCGGCGGACTTTCATTTGAATGTCCGCCGAAAGTCCGTTGACAACTTTCAGCGGACTTTCGCATTTTAATCAAAAATAAAAAGCTATAGATGGTTCTGCTAGGTCCGTGGAAATGCTAATATAGCATGTGGAAAGCCTTGCGTTCCACATTGAATGCAAGGCTTTCATGAGGAACAGTTGTCTTCCATTTTCTAGGGGATATTAATCCAATGTTGTAAC
>NW_015129477.1:0-241 GCF_001443285.1 Poecilia latipinna | reverse complement strand
AATAGCTTGAGCAGAATTGTCAAACAATTATGCCATCCAGGGCCGTGCAGGGACCACTAAAGGGGCAGGTGCTCAAAAAAAAGGGCACATCTTACCGCATTCTAGGACAGAATATTAACAAAGCCTCACAGCTTTCAGAGTTTAATAAACAATGATAAATTACAAAATTGTGAAATATACAATCAAAGCTAAGGCAAATCTCTATACAGAGCATACAACTATGCACATGTAAGATATTTTA
>NW_015129476.1:0-241 GCF_001443285.1 Poecilia latipinna | reverse complement strand
AGTTCATCCCAGTTTTCCTGCTGGAGCCGAAACACCAGCAGCTCAGAGAAACTCTCATCATCAAAACAACAGAGCAGAAACCAGCAAATAATCCTGATCAGATGCTTTGAAGATATTAATGAAAGTTCAAAGGTCAAAAGGTCAACCAGCCCCACCTTTACTGATCAAAATGGCCTTTAAACTTTGATTTATTTCTTCAAAGCCAAAGCAGAACAAACCGAGTCGAGTTGATTGACACCAA
>NW_015129475.1:0-241 GCF_001443285.1 Poecilia latipinna | reverse complement strand
ATATATATATATATATATATATATATATATATATATATATATATATATATATATATATATATATATATATATATATATATATATTATGCTGCAGCACTATCTCTTCATGGCTTCAAAAAGAGAAAAAAATTCATTAGGTGTGATCAAAGGAGTGATGAATCACTGGAGCTCTGTTACCACTGCATCTGTCAGAATACAGAGCAATCAATTGAATCACTTCCCCTTCATCTGTCCCCCCCCC
>NW_015129474.1:0-241 GCF_001443285.1 Poecilia latipinna | reverse complement strand
TAAATTTAAAATAAGCTAGTTTTAAAACTTAACATGTCTTGATTCAAATGGCCTAAATTGTGGTTTTAAATCAGTAACTTATTCTGGCCTATTGACCTTTATGTTACCTGTAGTTACAGCAGATGGTTTGCTAGGATCATTTGAACTGCCTTTTGTCTGTGTGGGAAAACAATACAGTGGAAGTTCTAGCTTTTCACACTCATCTGTGAAAGGCCGTAAAGTTCCTTGCTTTAGAGAGAGG
>NW_015129473.1:0-242 GCF_001443285.1 Poecilia latipinna | reverse complement strand
TATTAATTTCCTGCTGTGCTTAACAGCAAAGGGAGAAACCATTACAGTACAACTCAAAACCACGTCTTTCTCGCTCTCTGTATCAGCGTAGCTACTGTATGGTGAGATCGCTGTTACTCTGCAGTTGTGGAGTCACAATGTCTGGGTTCATGAGCGCCCCCAGCGATGAGGCATGAGAACTGCCTGCCTCACCTCTAATCTGTATGGCGTTTGCCGTCTCAAATAATATGCCATTTATGATC
>NW_015129472.1:0-242 GCF_001443285.1 Poecilia latipinna | reverse complement strand
GTTTACTGGTTCCACATATCTTTGACTTTTACTATCCCTAGCAGAGGTAAAGTGACCATTGCAGAGGTACTGTTGGTTTATCTGATGCAGGCTGAGCTCAGCAGCTGGAGCTGCACAGAGAAAGAAAAGCTCTCAAAGTTAAACATATGGATCAGTTGTCCACAAAATGAATCCATTCTCTTTTTATTTAAATTGTATTTTTTCTATTTACTGTAAAAACAACATATTAGTCAATAAAATAC
>NW_015129471.1:0-242 GCF_001443285.1 Poecilia latipinna | reverse complement strand
ACATTCTCTTAGATTGATTTCTTCTTGTCTTCGAGAACAGCATTGGATTGAGTTAGAAAATGTTCAATTAGCACATCTACAATCTCCAATCACTCTCCTGTAATCTTATGTACTAGCCCCCTTATGCTGATCCAGCTTCTCGCTGCTGGAGGATGAACCCCTCCTTACTAACCTATCCATCTTTTATTGACTACATTATGGATGAGTGAAATATCTTTATGGATACTAATAAAACCCCAGAT
>NW_015129470.1:0-242 GCF_001443285.1 Poecilia latipinna | reverse complement strand
TTAATCAGTATTATTGTGATTTTTAGTTTAAAGTGTTCTCTTCCTTATGTGTGTATAAACTGACCTGGAGGTTACGACTGTCTGTTTATCTTCATGTGAGACAGTCAAACTCTGTGGTTCTCAGACCTTAAATTCTTCTTGTGTTATCTACCCTTTTCTTAGTTGATAGTTTGACCTAGAGCTGAACTGGGCTCAGACCGTAGATCAGTTATCACACCTGGAACTGGGTTGCTGGTTGTTTT
>NW_015129469.1:0-242 GCF_001443285.1 Poecilia latipinna | reverse complement strand
TCTGATTTTTGAAAATTCAATAAAGTTCGATTTTCACCATTTTTTGGCAACTGGATCACATTAGATCTACTCTAATTAAAAAAATACAACTCCTAGACTCTTCAAACCTGTACCACATTATTCTCCTCTTCAAGCTGGATATTTAAAACCATGTTTAGTATTTGTGAAACTTTTTTCTGATTTGTGAAACTTTAAAAAGTGGTGATTTCACCACTTTTTTATCTTGGTCACACAAGAACTGC
>NW_015129468.1:0-242 GCF_001443285.1 Poecilia latipinna | reverse complement strand
TGCTGTAAAATTATCAGAGATTTGAATTTATTTTTATGAGCCACAACCCCGAGATGCATGTTGAGAAATGATTTTAGCTAATTTTTGACACTACCTTGATTAGCAATTGAAATGAACGACAATGACTGCGTTTCCATTCACCATATAATTGTACAACTTGACATTACGAAAATAAATTCATTAAATTGAAACATCAATTTCGAAAAAAAAATCGTGAAAGGTTTTGGCTGTGTCAAAATTGG
>NW_015129467.1:0-242 GCF_001443285.1 Poecilia latipinna | reverse complement strand
AGTAACATTAAATCATGCCTGGCTGCAAATGTATCGATGGCAGCTCTTCTTCTTCTCTTCAGTGTTTGTAGCTTCTTGGCGCAGCTCCGCTCCTGCTACTGAAGCTTCACCGCATCAGTTCAGCGTTACACCGGCTGATGACGTTGCTGTGATTCACTTGTCTGGTGTCTGATTTTCAAATATTTTATGTTTTATTGAGAATTTTTGTGCATATGTTTTGGCAGTGCTGTGATCATGTCAAA
>NW_015129466.1:0-242 GCF_001443285.1 Poecilia latipinna | reverse complement strand
ACTAAGTAATAGAACATACAGTGAGTCAACAATCGAAACTTATAGTTTAGGATCTACGCATGCGCAGTTTGATCCAAAAATTATGCCCCGCCTCTTCCGTGACAACTCTCACACATTCAAAAAGAGTCTTAGTACTGTGTGTGTGTGTTCAACTTTAGTCTTGTGTATGTGAGAGATAAACGTCTGTGTGTGTGAGCGAGCTGATAGTGTATGTGAGCGAGAAAGTTAACGTTTGTGTGTGT
>NW_015129465.1:0-242 GCF_001443285.1 Poecilia latipinna | reverse complement strand
CAAACGGCCTCTGCTGAGAAAAAAAAGAAGGTCCCCGCATCCTGTTTTCAGAGAAGAAAAACAAAAAAAAAAAAAAAAAAAAAAAAAAAAAAAAAAGCTGCTCTGGTCTTTAGCTTCTATGAAAAAAAAAAAAAAAAAATATATATATATATATATATATATATATATATATATATATATATGTGGAAAAAAACAAACCCCCCTACACCCACCATCACCACAGAGATGAAGACAGGTGGGAG
>NW_015129464.1:0-242 GCF_001443285.1 Poecilia latipinna | reverse complement strand
ATTATGAAAGAGAGGGGGGTTGTTTTTTTTTATAGTAATGGGTTTCGTGTGCACACACACACACACACACACACACACACACACACACCCACACACACACACACACACACACACACACACACACACACACACACACACACACACACACACACACACACCCACACACACACACACACACACACACACACACACACACACACACGCCGCGCCCCCCCCCGCGGCGTTACATCCGCCGCGCAGCC
>NW_015129463.1:0-242 GCF_001443285.1 Poecilia latipinna | reverse complement strand
TTCAGCTCCTAAAGTCAGTTTGACATCAAATATTTTCCACGACTTCATGTTTCTTCTGGCTGATGAATAATTAAAATAATTTAATTTTTATGCATGAACCTCCATTTGTTGATTTTTTTCCTCCTGACTTGTTAGTTTTGTATGAATCTTGAATGATTTGCTGCAGAAGCTGAGTTTGTATTGATGGTGTTGCTGGTGGAGCTGACAGAGTTTAAGAGCTGAAGTCAGCAGGTCTTTATTGA
>NW_015129462.1:0-242 GCF_001443285.1 Poecilia latipinna | reverse complement strand
TGATGCTAATCCAGGTGAGTGTTGGTAGCTGTGCGCTGCTTTACCTGCCGCTCCGGATGTCCTTGATGTCCTTTTGTTCCTGCTTTGAGACTCGATGTAGCCAAACTCCGTCAAGTGCTTGTTTCTTAAATGTCACATTAGATTCGTTGTGTTGGTGCATTTTGACGTGCTTCACCGCCGAGGTAAATTTCCACCGCAACACGCAAACCTCCCCGTTCACTCAGTGCGTTATAGTTCCACAT
>NW_015129461.1:0-242 GCF_001443285.1 Poecilia latipinna | reverse complement strand
CTGGATAAAGGTCGTCAGGTATAAATAAATATAAATAAATATTTAAAAAATAGGTAACTTTATGTTATTAAAGGTAAAGTTTAAACAGTAATGATTTCTTGGTTAATGTCAAGTTGTCATAACAAAGACATTTTGAATAATGTCAACTTTGTATTAAAAGTGTCATAATTTACCGAATTACGCTTTATGACAACAGTCATAAATATTCATGAAGGCTTATTCATGTTCATGACATGTATTAT
>NW_015129460.1:0-242 GCF_001443285.1 Poecilia latipinna | reverse complement strand
TTCAAAAAAAAAAAAAATTTTTCTTTTGGAAAAGAAAAAATTTTTTAAGGGGTTTTTTTTTTTTTTTTTTTTTTAAGAAAATTTCTGAGGTTAATCTCAACATTTCTGAGTTTTTTCTGGCAAATTTTCAACTTTTCAAGCTCAGAAATTCCATGTTTTATCTTTTTTTTTTTTTTTAAATAAAATTTTTGAAATCAATCTTAAAATTTTAAGGTTGTTTCAAGGGAAATTACCCCCTTCGT
>NW_015129459.1:0-242 GCF_001443285.1 Poecilia latipinna | reverse complement strand
TGTGTATTTCAAATAGTCAGTAATTCATTTTAGATTTCTTGAATAGAAGTCTCCATATAAGTCAATGGTAAACCTGACGTCATTTCTACTAGTCAGAATGAAATTACAGATATCTCAAATAGTTATTTTGTCTAGTCTAAATATAATTAGAGATATCTTAAATTGCTAAAACGTCTAGTCACAACAATTTGAGATATCTGGAATGTAAGAGCGGTAAAACCGAATTTATGTTAAAACGGCTT
>NW_015129458.1:0-242 GCF_001443285.1 Poecilia latipinna | reverse complement strand
CTCCATAGGCTCCGCCTCCTATTGGCTCCACCCTCAATTTGGCCCCATTCCCATAGTCTCTGCCTCATATTGGCTCCGCCCTCCATTGGCTCCACCCTCCATAGGCTCCGCCTCCTATTGGCTCCGTCCTCCATTGGCCCCACCCCCATAGTCTCCGCCTCACATTGGCTCCGCCCTCCATTGGCTCCACCCTCCATAGGCTCTGCCTCCTATTGGCTCCACCCTCCATTTGGCCCCGCCCC
>NW_015129457.1:0-242 GCF_001443285.1 Poecilia latipinna | reverse complement strand
ATTGTAAGACTCGTGGGTGTCCAGCTACTGTGATTCTCCTTTGAAGAATAATCCACAGAAAATAATTGAGCTCTTTCTCAGTGTCGAACATTTAATTTTTTTTTTCACTACTCCATCAGCTGTTCTCCAACTCAGCTGACCGGTGTTCTGTCGTCATCAAACGTTTGCGCTCTCTCCCCCATCCAGGGAGCCTTTCACAATAAAACATTTTACATTTCATAACTCCAATTTTCACACTTACA
>NW_015129456.1:0-242 GCF_001443285.1 Poecilia latipinna | reverse complement strand
TCTTAAATAACACTGGGTTAATGAGTCGTATTTAGGATATGAACAAGTATTTGTGTGTATGCCAGTGCATGCTCATGCATTAATTCAGGTATTAATGAGTGTGTTAGGATGTGAATTTGCACATCCTACACATCACTGAGGTGGATTTAATTCCCTCTGAGATCTCTGATGACCACACTCCAGTCTGGTAGGTGGCGGTAAATGCACCTTAAGTTGGATGCCAGCCGCCAATAAAAAACAAA
>NW_015129455.1:0-242 GCF_001443285.1 Poecilia latipinna | reverse complement strand
TTCTCCTTCAAGATACATTTACCTAGAACAAATACCTGTAAACAGGGGTCTCAAACTCAATTTACCCGGGGGTCACTTGAGGCAGAGTCTGGGTGAGGCTGGGATTCCACAAAAAACATTTAAAACATATCCTCAAATGTCATCAACATTTAATTATTTCTCCACTACATGAACTGCTGGCTTTTGCTTTGACAAAGACATGATGAGGGTGTGACAAAATTTAGGGTGTGTTCACACTGCAG
>NW_015129454.1:0-242 GCF_001443285.1 Poecilia latipinna | reverse complement strand
TCAAGAAATAACTCTTAGTTCCTGTGCCACACAGGTATGGCTGTCTGTCTGGGAGCCACACCATCACTGCAGGGGATGAAGTAGGAGCTGGTCTCCAGACACTCAGGACTCAGCTTCAGACACACAAAGCAGAACTCCACCTGGCAGCGAGGACAGATGATGTTCTTGCAGCCCGTCTTGTCGTGCTCCACCTTATGTCCGCAGGTGGGACAGGCCCTGATGGAGGGACAGTTTTTGACCCC
>NW_015129453.1:0-242 GCF_001443285.1 Poecilia latipinna | reverse complement strand
AGGTCGCTATCAAGCTAATTTTCTATTAGCAGCCCCACTAATCTTCCTGATAAACATTACATTACCAAGGCACATTAAAGCAAACTTTTATCTTGGCTTTTTTTTTTATTCTTCCTCTTTTTTTCTCTCTCCCTGAAGGATAAGTTCTTTTTTGAGACATTGTTTTGCTAACTTAACTTCTGACCGGAGCTTTGGACGTTTGGATGCTCTGCTCATCGCAGGGCAGCTCATGTTACCGGCAA
>NW_015129452.1:0-242 GCF_001443285.1 Poecilia latipinna | reverse complement strand
AAACTGAAAATTCAGGGAGGTTTTTTTAACATGTACCAACGAATTTAAAAAAAAAGTTTTTTTTTTTTTTTTTTTGACAAAAGCACTTCCTGACCCAGCGAATAATGCACTCATTTTCATGCTTTTATTTCTTGCCAGACCTGAATATTGCAGTTTTTTTTTTTTTTTTTTTTTTTTTTTTTATTCCTTTTCCAACAACTTTGGTGAATGTGACATGTTTATTTTTTTGGAGCCTCTTTTCC
>NW_015129451.1:0-242 GCF_001443285.1 Poecilia latipinna | reverse complement strand
CTAACACTTAAATACTGTTTTATTAAAGTTAATACAGAAAGTGAACCTCTAAATGTTACAGCACTGACAGACAGTGGTGTATATATGTTCTCAACTGTGGCTAAAGCTGCTGCTAGCTGGTTTACTCTCCAATCGGAGGCTGTTTATTATATACACAGTTAGAGAATGGTGGATTGACATTGAGTAATAAAGGCTATCTAACACTTAAATGCTGTAGTTATTAACCTGACCTTTTATTATAT
>NW_015129450.1:0-242 GCF_001443285.1 Poecilia latipinna | reverse complement strand
TTTGTAATTAAACTGAATACAATTGTAATAAAATTAATCAAACTTATTGCTTGAACTTCTTTTATTATTTGTGGGAGAATATACAAATCTTTGCAGTAGGATACATTTCTTGAACTGGCCCTGAGAGTTTAAGATGTTTAGTTCTGTTTCATAGGAATGTTGTTGGAATGGATTATAAAGAACTTTTGTAATAGCTGTCATCTTTTGTGTATGTGTGGCACTATGAAAGAGAACAAGGCATA
>NW_015129449.1:0-242 GCF_001443285.1 Poecilia latipinna | reverse complement strand
TCAATTCATTGTGGTAACTTAAAAGAACAAAAACAATGTCATCATAATTCAGCATTTATTTAAATACCATTCCAAAAATGCCCCTTTCTGCACACTGTCAGAATGGTAGACTGGCAGACAAATGCTTGTTATAAAGTGCAATACAATTATTTCTTAATACAAGTGGAATAATAACTGGAGCTGAACAAAATTATTCTGATCAAATATTTGTCTGGCAGAAGTTCAGACAGACTGCCACTGTT
>NW_015129448.1:0-242 GCF_001443285.1 Poecilia latipinna | reverse complement strand
CACGCACATTCAAAAAATACTCAAATTGCGTATACACACACTACTAAAATGTCACACACACACACAAACGTTAACTTTCTCGCTCACATACACTACTATCAGCTCGCGCACATACACTACTACCAGCTCGCACACACACACAGACGTTTATCTCTCACATACACAAGACTAAAGTTGAACACACACACAGTACTAAGACTCGATTTATGTATGTGTGAGAGCGAGACTCTTTTTGAATGTGT
>NW_015129447.1:0-242 GCF_001443285.1 Poecilia latipinna | reverse complement strand
GTCCAGAAAACAGTCCAGAACAGGGAAAACCAGTCCGGGGCCGCCCACAGCACCAGAGGCGGAGCCTGGACCGCGGTGGGCGGCGTCTCCGGCACAGGAAACGGAGACGTGGAGGCGGGTCCGGCGGTCTCCTCCGCCGGCGCAGGAACCGGAGTCCCGGAGGCGGGTCCGGCGGGCGGCGTCTCCGGCGCAGAAACCGGAGTCCCGGAGGCGGGTCCGGCGGGCGGCGTCTCCGGCGCAGA
>NW_015129446.1:0-242 GCF_001443285.1 Poecilia latipinna | reverse complement strand
GCAATCGTTGTCAGATTTCAACACCCAGCCAATCACATGACGCAGGTGTCATAGTGAAGAAATACCAGCATCACCGAGGCTGGCGACCATGGAGGCGAACGCAAACCCAACGGTGAGTCTATGCTTTCATATTTCTGTAGTATATTTTATTTTGCGCATGAGGTTTAATACATTATCTTAAAACTTGATTTAAAACACGGGTTTGGGCCATTGTTAACCTTGCACCATGTAATCCTGGCATA
>NW_015129445.1:0-242 GCF_001443285.1 Poecilia latipinna | reverse complement strand
GTTCATGTTTAGCGCAGCACTGTGCTGGGCATTTGTCTCCCACATTGGTGACACCCATCAAGTTTTCTGTATCAACGTGGTTATTTATTTATTTTTTTTCTTTTGGTTGGTTAGGGTGTTTGTGGAGAATCCGGAGCCCAGGAGCTGCTGTGTTTAAAATGTTCTTGTTTTGAACAGGAATAAAATTATCCTGAATCCTGATTCCGGTGTGGTTCTGACTTCCTGTTACCAACCGCTACACT
>NW_015129444.1:0-242 GCF_001443285.1 Poecilia latipinna | reverse complement strand
GGGGGGGTGCTTACATCTGCTTCCCCTCGCCGATGAAAGCAGCCCCGCAGTATTACGCCTGTGTGTGGTTATCCTACAAATTAAGTGAAGAAGTTGGGTATTTAAAAGAGCAATCTCTCTCTCCGCTCTTCATTTGTAAAATAACACACTTTAAGAAGAAACGCAGCAAATGAAAATCCTGGGAGGTGTCTTCACTTGGATCCTCTAGCAGCAGCTTTTAAGTCTGAAAGAGCTGAGGGAGG
>NW_015129443.1:0-242 GCF_001443285.1 Poecilia latipinna | reverse complement strand
TTTTGTAAAATGTGTTTTAATTTAACTCCCAGATTCTCCTTGGAGTCCCAGCATTAATGTTCCCTCTGACCTGAAGGAGCATCAGTCTGTCACTGTAACCTGCTCAGCTTTCACTCCCTGTCCACACTCACCTCCTCAACTCACCTGGAATCTCCAACAAGACTCTCTCAGACAAACAGAGAAAAACACAGATGGAACCTTTACAACTAAAATCCAGGAGAACATCACTCTGTCAGACACAC
>NW_015129442.1:0-243 GCF_001443285.1 Poecilia latipinna | reverse complement strand
CCCAAATCCAACCAACTGCTAAAAAGTGAAACTATGTTGGTTGGAAATGTTGCCGATGGAAGGGCAACCAGGGGGCCGTTGCTCACAAGCTCAAAGAAGTTGGTTTCACAATTTGAGCAAGAGTTGGCATTACACAACTCTCTATCTGTGTCCCCGCCAAATGAATCTAACCAGACCAAAACAGACTCCAGCAAACATTTTATGTCGTAGTCCTTTCCAACGTTTGATGACAGTTTTTTCTCC
>NW_015129441.1:0-243 GCF_001443285.1 Poecilia latipinna | reverse complement strand
TGTCATAAGGCGGTTTAGATGAGGTGAGGAGAGACGCCGAGAACCCAGGTATGGTGAAGATGATGAATTTAATTGTGATAATAAAGCTCAACAGTCCATTACAGGCAGCACGGCAGAGACTAGCACACAGCTAAGTACCGGTAGCAACTGATTCACAGGACTTGAAACGAGAGCTGACACTACCAGGACTAAACAGTTCTACTGGAGCGCACACACAACGTAAGCCAAAACTGAGACGTTAGA
>NW_015129440.1:0-243 GCF_001443285.1 Poecilia latipinna | reverse complement strand
AAACTGGCGGTGGAGAAAACTCGTCTTGCTCTAACTACCTTCAGATCCAGAAGTTATGGCCCTCCTCAGTTGAGAAACAGTCAGCAGAGTAGCCCACACTGCTACATAGCTTCAACAACCACTCCTGTTAACGGTAGCTTTTCTCCTGAAAATAACGTGCACTTGTTATCGGCTAGATTGGATTTAGTGACTAGATTTAAGTCCCAGGGCCATTATTTTAACACTCACCAAAGGAAAATACGA
>NW_015129439.1:0-243 GCF_001443285.1 Poecilia latipinna | reverse complement strand
AAAAATATATTTTATCTTTTATGACAAAAAATAAAAACTTCGGCACCTCGGCACTTCACAGACATCACAGCGTAATTGTGATGTCTGCGTTCATTTACGTGTTAACAAAATATTTATACGGGAAAAGAACATTTACTAAAATGATCCTCATACAGAAAGCTGCAGACATTAACCTTCGTCCAAACGCTGGTGTTTCCTACCTAATCGGTGTAAGATTATCCGGGGGGTCCGGGAGAAATCCAG
>NW_015129438.1:0-243 GCF_001443285.1 Poecilia latipinna | reverse complement strand
TTGTGGCTTATATGTGGATTTTTCTTCAACCACCAGGGGGCTCTGTAGCAGGAAGTGAATCACTGGAAGTCAAAATTGGAAATAAAAGAAGAAAGCGCCCATTAAAACGGAATTAGATTTTAATAGGGAATTTAAATTTGAGAATGTTGTTGATCAGTTAAATAGCATTGAGGGGAAAAATAAGATTTTTTGTTTTTTTTTATAATACTGGGATCATTATGAGAATTTGAGGTATAGATATTA
>NW_015129437.1:0-243 GCF_001443285.1 Poecilia latipinna | reverse complement strand
ACAGAGCTGTGGTTCTGATACTACAGAGCTGTGGCTCTGATACTACAGAGCTGTGGTTCTGATACTACAGAGCTGTGGTTCTGATACTACAGAGCTGTAGCTCTGATACAGAGCTGTGGCTCTGATACAGAGCTGTGGCTCTGATACTACAGAGCTGTGGTTCTGATACTACAGAGCTGTGGTTCTGATACTACAGAGCTGTGGCTCTGATACAGAGCTGTGGCTGTGCTACTACAGAGCTGC
>NW_015129436.1:0-243 GCF_001443285.1 Poecilia latipinna | reverse complement strand
AATACTTTATATAGTAGGCTGGCCCAGTTGTTGTTTCACTCACGGTGTTGGTGTTGCGATATTATGCCCAACTGCTTTCTGGGTAACACAGACCAACTGACATGCTGCCGCCGCAGCCTCTGTCTCTCTCCCCCGGCTTTAAATGGATAGGGGCTGGTCTCTTGGTAACCCTAGTCGAAGCACCCCGATGAATGTCTAAAGCCACTTTGTTGACATAAAGAATGTGAACAAAACAGTCCGACT
>NW_015129435.1:0-243 GCF_001443285.1 Poecilia latipinna | reverse complement strand
TTGTTAATCACTCTGATTTCCTTTCTCAGAGGGCCTCTCTGAAGAAGAGCAGTGACAGCAGCTCTTCACAGAACGCCCTGCTTTGACCTCTTAGATAGCTATAAAACCATCGCCGTGAAGATTCACAACTTGTCCTGCTTGATCCTGGGTCAGGAACTGGATAAGCTAGTGTTAGATAGATTGTGTTGTTAGTTAGTGATAATCTTGGCGCTGTGACTGTGTGATGAAGTGTTTTCCCCCTCC
>NW_015129434.1:0-243 GCF_001443285.1 Poecilia latipinna | reverse complement strand
ATGATTGAGAATGAAGAGACTCTGATTTCTGGTTCTTTAGGTTCTGACGGGTCTGCAGTTCCTCTCTTGATCCATTCTGTCTGGACTCACACTGCGCCACGATGGACACATTTTTTAAAATTGTCTTTATTCATCATCACTAACATTATTCAGCCTCGGAATTGCGTCTTCCCTCTCACGCATATATCTTTACGAGAGGTTTTGCTTCTAAGGACGACATGAAAAAGACGTAGGTTGATAGCA
>NW_015129433.1:0-243 GCF_001443285.1 Poecilia latipinna | reverse complement strand
TGTGTAGAAAGTTTTATCTTCTTTTCTTTAATTTATTCAAATAAGGTTTATCTTTGCTCATCCAATCCAGGAGCTATCTCTGACCCCTTATCTGAAGCCTAAAACCCCTGCAGTGTTTACGGCCTTTCACAAATGAGTGCGAAAAGCCGGAACCTCCCCTGTACTGCTCTCCACACAGACAAAAGGCAGTTCAAACGATCCTAGCAAACCATCTGCTGTAACTACAGGTAAAATAAAGGTCAA
>NW_015129432.1:0-243 GCF_001443285.1 Poecilia latipinna | reverse complement strand
GTCCCCTGGAGGGCTCCGTACTATGGGGACGGCATCCACCAAAAAAACAAAAAAAACTTTGACACCAGACGCAGTGAGACAACCCAAACTCAAGAATCACAGCACGCAGAAGAGGAAGACACCGTCACCACACCAACACCGGACCTCAGCAACTGCAAATAAACAACAGTTAACAAATATAACAACCTTAAACCTAATAAAAGAAAACAATATCAGCCCAACTAAATAAACAAAAAGGGCTGT
>NW_015129431.1:0-243 GCF_001443285.1 Poecilia latipinna | reverse complement strand
ATATATATATATATCTTCCTTTAGTAATACTAGTTAGGTTTTTTTCTTTGTTTAGATCCCCCCCCTGCTCTGCATGTTTTAGATGTGCCTCTATTCCAGAACAGCTGATTCAAATGACTGCATGACCACCAAGCCTGTTAATCACCCAGAGATACAATTCAGGTGTGTGGCAGAAGGGAAATGCCTAAAACATGCAGGACAGGGTGTCAGGGTTCCTGTGTGTGGGTGTGTGAGTGTGAGTGA
>NW_015129430.1:0-243 GCF_001443285.1 Poecilia latipinna | reverse complement strand
ATTAACCCAGTCAGTCACCAGTTCATTTCTGCTTTATCACATTATATAACATCTGTCAGTCAGATTCAGTCACCAACAAGGAGGTTCAGTTTCCTGGTTTGATGCTCAGCTGTGATGTTCAGTGATTACAGACCTGATTAGTTTTTCAATCAGCTGTTAGATAAAAAAAAAGAAAAGAATTAAGACAAATTATCTGGAGTTGTTCTGTTTCCATACCTCGATCATTTCTCCCTTGTTCATGTC
>NW_015129429.1:0-243 GCF_001443285.1 Poecilia latipinna | reverse complement strand
GATCTCCTCCCTGATCTGCATAATTACTCCGCTCAGTTAGAAACAGCCACTCAGAGCTAGCAGTAATCAGCTAGCCGCCGTGCTAACAGGAAGTTTTCATTCAGTAACTCTGGATTGTTTATTGTAATGGATCCTGTTTTTGCCTTTGAATGTTAAGTTTTATACTTGAATTTTTTTGGCAATGTTGAGAGGTTTTAATTTGGCTCTTTGTATTATTTAGCCTCTTCAGAGCCTTCATATGTT
>NW_015129428.1:0-243 GCF_001443285.1 Poecilia latipinna | reverse complement strand
TGAGGATTTAGTTTTGGACTCTAGCCTTGTCGCCCCCCGCCCACCCTGTTGGGTTGTTTTTGGTTTGGTTTCTGGACTCTGGCCCTCCTTCCGTCGCCCCTCCGCCCTCCCTGATGGGTTGTTTTTTTTTTTGTTTTTCTGTTGGGCATCTGGTAGCTGCCCTTGAGGGGGGGGTACTGTTAGGATCTGTGTTTTCTGTGTAGTTTTTCTGTGTTAGTCCAGTTTCCCCTGTGAATCTGTCTT
>NW_015129427.1:0-243 GCF_001443285.1 Poecilia latipinna | reverse complement strand
GGCAGCTAGTGCTACTCTGTCGACTGTTTCTCAACTGAAAAGGGCCGTAACTTCTGGATCTGAAGGTAGTTAGAGCTAGACGAGTTTTCTCCGCCGCCAGTTTAAACAGAAATTCTCTAGTAAGCCTGTGATAGGGTAAGACCCAGGTTTCAGGGATTTTCCGGACCTGTTAGACAGAGAACTGGTCAATAGTCAGTCAGTGGTGAGGTTAGGGCGAGGCTGGCTATTGCAGAATAACGAACA
>NW_015129426.1:0-243 GCF_001443285.1 Poecilia latipinna | reverse complement strand
ACTTTTGCAAAAGGAGAAATCTCCGCCAACCGCCTCTCCAGGCCATTCACAGAGAGTTCTGATCTGCTTCTGCGTGAGCCCCTGTTTTATTGTCAAAGCAGAACAGCCACAGGAAGCAGTCAGGAAAACAACAGAGGTCGTAAAACTTCTAACCTAAACAAACCAGCAACTCAGTTCCAGGTGTGATAACTGATCTACGGTCTGAGCCCAGTTCAACTCTAGGTCAAACTGTCAATAAAGAAG
>NW_015129425.1:0-243 GCF_001443285.1 Poecilia latipinna | reverse complement strand
AGCAGGCGCAAATCGTGACACCGCACCTACTACTGGCACTTCCGGTGGCAGGTGTGACACCTGCCACAAGTGCCACTGCGTTCGGGACTAGCTGCCAGTGCTGCCGCTGCGTTCGGCTGACTTCGGCTGACCTCGGCACCTCTTACTGGCACTTCCGCTGACACCTGCCACAAGTGCCACTGCTTTCGGGACTAGCTGCCAGAGTTGCCACTGCGTTCGGCTGACTTCGGCTGACCTCGGCTC
>NW_015129424.1:0-243 GCF_001443285.1 Poecilia latipinna | reverse complement strand
GTCATCACCCACTATGAGAATGTCCAGAAGAGATTCACCAAGTTTGAATTCATAAAAAGGCTTTCACCATGATTAACTATTGCAAGAACAGCTGTAATTTCTGAGCATTTCTGGACACCTTCAAAGAGCTGCTTCCAGGAAATGAAGACAAGAAGAAGATCTCCTGTTTTCAGAGCATTAAAGGAAGACTATTACGAAGGAGATGGCTGACATAATCAAAGCAAAACATGTTACTGTTGAAAT
>NW_015129423.1:0-243 GCF_001443285.1 Poecilia latipinna | reverse complement strand
TGTGTGATCATTGTCCCTTCAGTGTTTTAATGGATTTAAGTTTAAAGGACTGAACAATTAATCAACCTCTTTTACTTCCTCCATTGTAATTGCTGCTGTCGGTGTCTCATTTTGTAATTTGCCAATTGTTGGTAAATCTAATGCATTTAAAAAGGTTCTCATTTCTTCCTCATGTGCAAATTCAGGCTGTGTATACAGTTTCTCATAGTACTCTCGAAAAATGCCCTCCATTTCCTCTGGATT
>NW_015129422.1:0-243 GCF_001443285.1 Poecilia latipinna | reverse complement strand
TTGTCATGATGGGTTTGACTGATCTTACCCACATGCAAGAACACCAAGAGAGAGGGAGTGTAAAAATGAATGATTTATTTATAACGGCAACAGATAACGAAACAGGTCCTGGGGCTGCTCGGCTGCTCTCGGAGCACTGAGGAGACAAGGGGACGGTGGTGAGTTCAGGTGCCGGGAAACGGGAGTTGTGAATGGGTACGGATAAACTTACTGGCTTGTATGTTCGAAAACGGCTTGGGGGGG
>NW_015129421.1:0-243 GCF_001443285.1 Poecilia latipinna | reverse complement strand
TTTATTTTTTTTATTTTTATTTTTTCTGCGTGAACGTTCACACTTCCAAATATATTCTACTTGTATGTGATCTCCCGTGTGAACTGCAAACGACCTGAAAGTGTCCCGCATGTGCAGTAGAGGGCGCAATAACGTCACACATAGAGAGTGCGCTCAGTGTTTTGTCCATAGACATTAATACGTAGACGCCTCATGGAACGGGTCGGCCCGTTGCTGCGATACGTAACAGCGTCCGCCATATTG
>NW_015129420.1:0-243 GCF_001443285.1 Poecilia latipinna | reverse complement strand
CTTCACTGTCTTCACAAAATGCATCTATCAAGGTCAGGCTGCTCAGTCAGAAGAGAGACTGAACTAAATAATGATTTACTTCTGTAACCAGAGAGAAACTGATGAGCTGATTGACTTTGTCAAACCAATGAAATCTGATGAACATGAAAAATGAAAATAGTTTTGGAGATGAACTGTTCATGAAGACAGAACTGCAGAACTGAATCTTATAAACTGTATTAGGTGGGTCAGACTTTGTGAAGT
>NW_015129419.1:0-243 GCF_001443285.1 Poecilia latipinna | reverse complement strand
GGTTCGAGGGTTGCTGCTGCAACAGGCACCAACAACCTTGCGGCCGCAGCTCCGATAAGCCGCCTCAGCAATGGAGGTACGGAACATGGTCCGTTCAGACTCAATGTCCCCCACCTCCCCCGGAACGTGCTTGAAGTTCTGCCGGAGATGGGAGTTAAAGCTCCGTCTCACAGGGGACTCTGCCAGATGTTCCCAGTAGACCCCCACTACACATTTGGGCCTGCCAGGTCTGACTGGCTTCCT
>NW_015129418.1:0-244 GCF_001443285.1 Poecilia latipinna | reverse complement strand
AAGCAGTTTTAACAAAATTTTTACAGCATTTTTGGAAACATAAAAATTTAAAAAAAAAAAAAAAAAAAAAAAAAAAGTTGAAGTGGTATGGCCACTTTTGCAGAATCTATGACACACAAGGTGAAATTTATGATTGACAGAGCTGCTGTAACGAGGTCTAATGTTATTTATCTGCTTGTAATTCATCTCTTCATAAGTAAAATCTTTGCCTACAGCACAGAGGCTGGATTCAGACAAGTGGCTG
>NW_015129417.1:0-244 GCF_001443285.1 Poecilia latipinna | reverse complement strand
AGGATCCAACTATCGGCCGATAACCTGTCTCTCTACAACATGGAAGCTCATGTCAGGCATCATAGCGGCTAAGATAAGCGGGCACATGGATAAATACATGAGCACGGCACAGAAGGGCATCGGCATAAATAGCACAGGAGCCAAACACCAACTCCTTGTAGACCACACAGTTGCCCGAGACTGCAAAACCCGACACACCAACCTGTGCACCGCTTGGATTGATTACAAGAAAGCCTATGACTCA
>NW_015129416.1:0-244 GCF_001443285.1 Poecilia latipinna | reverse complement strand
AATAATTTGTCGCTATTCACCGCCATTATCGCTCTGCCTGAATGCCCAGTTGGAACCCGCAATGAATTATGGGATATCGTGGGCCGTGAAGGATACACCGGACCCATTCTTCAAATCTGGGGAAAAGAAGGACGCATTTGAAGGAGTCTTTGAATTCAGACAGGCCTTGTCGCCACGCTATGACGTAATCGGTCTACAAATCCGTTCTTCGAAGGATGCAGACCCTGAATTCGGACACAGCTTT
>NW_015129415.1:0-244 GCF_001443285.1 Poecilia latipinna | reverse complement strand
GAAGAGGATGCTGAATGACTAAAATGGAAGATAAAACTCTCCTCAGTTCATCAAGTTCTAATACAACATAAATGAAATTAGTTAATTTTACAGAAATAAAATATATTTAACAGCAATCGAGAAGACCCAGGAGAAATGACATATTAGCATAGCAGCTCAATAGATGTTAGATTGAAGACTATGCACCTTTAAATCAGCAATAAAACCATCAGGTAAACCAAAGTAATCAGCCTACTAATGAATT
>NW_015129414.1:0-244 GCF_001443285.1 Poecilia latipinna | reverse complement strand
ACGCTGTGGAAATCTTTTAAAATCCTCGTCGCCAGTTGTGATATTCTCGGTTGGAAAGGAATCAGAGAGAGGAGCTGCGAATACGGGTTTACTTGGTTTAATGGCGGAACACAGAACAGAACAACCACACCAGTGTCTGACGTCAGCTCTCGACAACCTAATAGTTGGCCTATCAGAAACTATCCCTAGAAACAGTTATGTCTGTATTTCTGACCACTAGGGGGCAACAAACTAATCTATTACA
>NW_015129413.1:0-244 GCF_001443285.1 Poecilia latipinna | reverse complement strand
TCCATTAATTTTATAGTTTATTTTATGTTTCTTTTTTCATTTTTTTTTTGTCTTTATATATATATATATATATATATATATATATATATATATATATATACTGTATTATGATTAGATTATTATTGTCTTGTGTTTCCTTTTATATTGTTTATTAAGCTGATTATTTTCTGGATTCTCTATAGTAATTTAGGTTTGCTATTTATGCCTCTGTGCCCATTATTGTCTAGCGTGATAAAAAGCCGCT
>NW_015129412.1:0-244 GCF_001443285.1 Poecilia latipinna | reverse complement strand
CCCTTTGAGGGATCCTTCTGGATCAGGATTGTGCGCCCTTCAGTTAACCATTCAGGGTGAGTCCCATTTTGTAGCAGCTGGTTCAGTTGAGCTGCCAGTCGCTCATGGAGGGCAGTGAGTTTCTTCAGCCAGTAGGCATGGATCATGTCAGGTCCTGGTGCTGTCCAGTTTTTCATACCCGAGACTCTTTCTTGGACATCTGCCACAGTGATGGTTACCAGGGCTTGTTCATATATATATATAT
>NW_015129411.1:0-244 GCF_001443285.1 Poecilia latipinna | reverse complement strand
TATAAATATTCTGCTATTAGAGAAGAATAATCTAGTCCAGGTTTGAAGTGTCTAGGTGTTGTAGTTTTAAACTAGAGTTGATTAAAGATGCGGAAAGTAGTGAAAAATTAAGTGGAATCGCCCTTTAGCTATAACCTGGACTATTGGAAGCTAGAATTGGAAACCAACTTCAGCTTCGTCCTGAACGATAAGTCCTTTTTTGAGACATTGCTTTGCTTACTTAACTTCTACCGGAGCTTTGGAC
>NW_015129410.1:0-244 GCF_001443285.1 Poecilia latipinna | reverse complement strand
CATGTTCTCTCCGTTCCACATGCTCTCTGTTCCACATGCTCTCTTTCACATGTTCTCTTTCACATGTTTTCTCTTTCACATGTTCTCTCTGCTTCACATGTTCTCTCCGCTTCACATTCTCTCTGTTCCACATGCTCTCTGTTCCACATGCTCTTTTCCACATGCTCTCTCTCTTTCACATGTTCTCTCTGTTTCACATGTTCTCTCCATTTCACATGCTCTCTCTTTCACATGTTCTCTCCAT
>NW_015129409.1:0-244 GCF_001443285.1 Poecilia latipinna | reverse complement strand
AGATAAAAATGACTATATATAATATATATATATATATATATATATATATATATATATATATATATATATATATATATATATATAGAGAGAGAGAGAGAGAGAGAGAGAGAGAGAGAGAGAGAGAGAGAGAGAGAGATTAGTTTTTATTTTGTATTAGTTTCTCAGCATATATTATTTTCTGTTTGCAAATGCTGCGGCTCGATTTGAGTAGCTCAAACATGGACCGGATGTGCGCTTTTATTGT
>NW_015129408.1:0-244 GCF_001443285.1 Poecilia latipinna | reverse complement strand
GTAAAGCATAGAATCGAACTTGTTTACAGAACCTGAAGCTCAGTGCTGCCATCTGCTGTTAGTTCCGCTGCAGTGTTGCATCATGTTGTGTGCTCTGAATAAAACAGCGCCCCTCGTGGACAGTATAGGAACTGCAGATTTTCAATTAAACGAAGTAGGCTATATGTTTTTTCATGAATAATGATAATGCATTTAGCCCCCGGGCCGGACTAAATCGTTCGGCGGGCCGGTTCCGGCCCGCGGG
>NW_015129407.1:0-244 GCF_001443285.1 Poecilia latipinna | reverse complement strand
AAAAGTTTGAAATCCCAAAAGGGAAGTTTTTTTGAAAGTGATGAAATCTGAAGCTGTCCATATCCAGGAGTAATTCTCTCACCATGTACAGATTTTGACATTGTGATCATTCTGAACCAGACCTCAGCTTTTATAAATATTAAAGTTTACGACCTGGATTTCACTTTGGATTAAATTAGTAACCCTGAAGCATCTCCTTCGATACAACAATCAACTTTACTACATGAGTTCAGATCCAGGTGGT
>NW_015129406.1:0-244 GCF_001443285.1 Poecilia latipinna | reverse complement strand
AATCAGGTTTGTTTTCAGAACTTTATTAAATTATCAAATAATCCTTTCACAGCCAGGCTTATTTTTGTCTGACAATAAAATTAATGTTATGAACTGAAACATTAAAGCTTGCCTGAAAAATAAAAACAGAACAAATCTGTAAGGGACCAAACACTTTTCCATTGGATTTGGTAATTTGGTGCTGTTGTGCTTTTTGTTTTGTCTGAAATTAATTTGTTGTTTCAACAGGTTCCACTGAGATGAT
>NW_015129405.1:0-244 GCF_001443285.1 Poecilia latipinna | reverse complement strand
CCCTCAGATCCCGTGTCCCAAAGAAAAATAAAGAAAACAAAACCCCAAAAGTATTAACAGAAAATTGGACCTGGTGAGCCGGTCAAACAGAACAAAACGGTACAGCAGGGGGCCAACCCTATACAGGGCCGTCGAAGCCCCTACTAGTACCGGACTAGAAACAAAAGAACCTAATGCAAAAGAAAAATCGAAAACAGGACAACCGGTCCCACCAGGCCAAACACACAACGAAAAAACAAACAAA
>NW_015129404.1:0-244 GCF_001443285.1 Poecilia latipinna | reverse complement strand
TGGACTCTTTAAACCAGTTTGACTGGATCAGATGTTAGAATCAGTTCATCATGTTTCTTTTACATTCAGGGAAATTAATTTTCTACATTTTATTATTTATTTGTTCATATTTCAATTTTAACTGCATCCTGTTGGCTTCAGCTCATCTTTTATTCTTTATTCAGATTGTGGGAATGCAGGTTGTCAGAGACCAGCTGGACGTCTCTGTTCTCAGCTCTGAAGTCCAACCCGACCCATCTGACAG
>NW_015129403.1:0-244 GCF_001443285.1 Poecilia latipinna | reverse complement strand
CTACAAATAATGTGCACCGTGTTAGCTCAGGAAGCCGGTGGATAATAAGCGGGGTCCGGATCAGAAAGCAGGTTCTGTACCTGAACTCGGGGAAGAGAGTTTCTCTGTCCCATCATAATGATGAACCAGGTCCATCACAGGATGGATGGTAGATTCATAAGGGAAACTTTGGTTTCTTACACCCCTTTCCCACCCTGCTCCCTTATTAGTATTTTTCCATAAATATCCCCACCCCACTCCCCCC
>NW_015129402.1:0-244 GCF_001443285.1 Poecilia latipinna | reverse complement strand
CACACGCACACAGTCGTGTTTTCATCACTTGTGGGGACTTCGCATTGACTTACATTAATTTCTACAGGCTAACTCCTACCCTAATCCTAGCCCATCACAGACCTAACCACTAACCCAAAAACACAATTTCCCTCATGGGGACCAAGTAAATGTCCCCACAAGGAGCAATGGTCCCCATAATCCCACGTTGTAGATAGAAATAGGTTCCCATAAGGATATAAAAACCTGGTACACACACACACAC
>NW_015129401.1:0-244 GCF_001443285.1 Poecilia latipinna | reverse complement strand
TGAGGATCTGTACATGGGAAGAGAGATGGAAAGCTTCACAAGAGCAGACGATAGATATATGTACAGGATTATGTTGGTAGCAAGCAAAAAAGCCATTACTAGGAAATGGCTGAAGGCAGAAGCTCCTAAAAGGGAAGATTGGGTTGACGTAATGCAATATAATATTTATATTATGGAAAGGCTGACTTTCTGGAAAATTTAAGAATTATAGGAAAAATTGGCAGGGATTTATTTCACCATGGAG
>NW_015129400.1:0-244 GCF_001443285.1 Poecilia latipinna | reverse complement strand
ATTTATGTATTTATTTATTTGTTTTGCTTAGACCCTCCTCCTCGTCAGTCAGCCTCCTGCAGTGATTAACAGGCAGAAGCAGCTGTTGGGGCAGATCTGATTGTTGGGTGATGGAGTGAGGAGTGAAACAGTTTTTGTACCGCAAATTAACGTTTTATTTGAAGTCAACTCAGAGATTATTTTGTGTTATTTTTATAAGTAAAAGAAACTCCTTTGACAGGAAAAGTCTCCACGAGTGCTTTTT
>NW_015129399.1:0-244 GCF_001443285.1 Poecilia latipinna | reverse complement strand
TAGAAAATTCCGCAGAAATTTTAAGGGGCCTGCCAACTGTGCCCATCACTTTAAACCCAGCCTTTCATATTTGACATGACAAATAGATATATGGAGGTCTAACAAATATCTCACCACTACAACACAGTAACTGTAAATATTGTCAGGTACATTATGACAATATTAGTTACCATTGAAAGACAGGGTGTGAACCCAAGGTCTGTGAAATTCAATTCGAGACCGACGACTATAAGCTTCGCACATG
>NW_015129398.1:0-244 GCF_001443285.1 Poecilia latipinna | reverse complement strand
ATAAATTAATATAGTAAAAAAGACATAAACACACACACACACACACACACACACACACACATTTTATATATATATATATATATATATATATATATATATATATATATATATATATATATATATATATATATATATATATATATATATATATATATATTTTTTTTTTTTTTTTTTTTTTTTATTTATATAAACTTTAAAAAAAAAATTATAATTAAAAAATAATGGAAATTATAATTTACCCAAA
>NW_015129397.1:0-244 GCF_001443285.1 Poecilia latipinna | reverse complement strand
CTTAACTGATGGGACCAGTTAAGGGGTTAAATCCTGGAGTTTCTGAAACGTCCCATCAGGCCCAGTTGGACCAGCAGCGGCTCTGAAAAGCTCAGAGAATCTGATTCTCTGGATGTAAAAACTGGTTCTGTGGTAAAAACACAGGAAGTGAATCAGGTTTAAACTTCAGACTGAACAGAAAATCAGAAACTCCTAAAATTAGATTTACACTCGTCATCAAAGATTCTTTAGGAAAAACAGGTTT
>NW_015129395.1:0-244 GCF_001443285.1 Poecilia latipinna | reverse complement strand
CATTTCTGCCAGATACATCAGACAGATCCCCTGAGAATTGGACATTCATTTCCGTCTTCAAAATTGTAGATTTATTTTAAGGTGCACGTAAGATGATTTGACATACATCCAGCAGAGATGACAGAGCAGCTTTGTTGGCTTGCTGCATGAGACGGCGGCGCTCGATCCGTTTCTTCTTGCTCAACGTGCAATCAGAAGCAGAACCAGGTACAGCGTGCACAATCGTCAGAGCCTCTACAAAAAA
>NW_015129394.1:0-244 GCF_001443285.1 Poecilia latipinna | reverse complement strand
TCATTAATGAAGGGGAAAAAACTCAATCCAGACTTTAAGTAATATTGTTATGTTGTGCTACGAACTGAAAACACATATTGGTTTAAACACAAGGGTAAATAATTGGTAGTGTGGTTTAATATAGTGTTCTGATAATAATTCATTATGTTTTGCTTTTTTCAGTTCAAAGATGCCACATAAAGAAAGACGTCAGAAACAAAAAAGAAAAGATCTGCCAGAAGCAGCCAAAGGTAGTGGATTGTTG
>NW_015129393.1:0-244 GCF_001443285.1 Poecilia latipinna | reverse complement strand
GATGCCATATCTGACCCCCCAGCTGAGATAGTAAATCCCTCCTGGTCGGAAGACACCATGGGACACCGTGACACAGACTCCGTAGAAGAGGGAACCATGGCCGTGCCGGCCAAAATGGAGCCACCAGCAACATCCTGTGGCCCTCCTCGAGAACCCTCTGAAGAGTCGGCCATATCAGGGAAAAGGGGGGGAAGGCATATAGGAGGTCTCTTGGCCAAGGATGGGCCAAGGCATCCTGGCCCAG
>NW_015129392.1:0-244 GCF_001443285.1 Poecilia latipinna | reverse complement strand
ATGGTAGCTGATCTTATTTCCTGCTATAACCTGAGCCAGTGGGAGCATATAAATATTGAAAAGAAGGGGTCCTAGGATTGAGCCTTGGGGTACCCCACATGTGACCTGTGACCTCTCTGATGAGAAGTTTCCAATTGAAACAAAGAAATCCCTGTTCTTTATGTAAGATTCAAACCAGTGGAGCACTGGACCGGAGAGTCCGACCCAACTCTCCAGTCGATTCAGTAAGATGTCGTGGTCAACA
>NW_015129391.1:0-244 GCF_001443285.1 Poecilia latipinna | reverse complement strand
GGTGAATCCCGTCGGGTTTGTCCCCACAAGAGGGCTCTCTTGTGCCCAGACTTCTAGTCAAAAATTTGATCAATTGCATTGAGAGATCGGTTGACCAGATCCTTAATTTATAGATTTGGATGATGTGCAAAGAAAGGCTCCAAAAATACAGAAAAAGACAGGACAAAAACAGAGCAAGCAGGGCAGACAAGGGCAGGGAGGGAGCAGAGGAAAAAAGCATCCGCCTTCATCGAGAGCAAGAGAG
>NW_015129390.1:0-244 GCF_001443285.1 Poecilia latipinna | reverse complement strand
ACCAGTTTAATAAACCGTACTGGTCAGTAGTAAACCAAGGGCAATGCACATTGACAAAGCACAGTTAACTTTCAGCATTTAGCACACTTAGTGCAACCGCGCTGTCTCAGAACTGTATAAAACAACCCTTTAAAGTGAATACATAAGAAATAAGCAAACAAGGCTGAATGTATCAACCACACTATTCAGTTTCTTGAATTAATAAAGCAGTCCGTTAGCTTTACAAACGTTGGAGGCCTGAAGG
>NW_015129389.1:0-244 GCF_001443285.1 Poecilia latipinna | reverse complement strand
GATGGATGGATGAAAGTCTTTATAGTTTAAAACTTGTCAGAAAAAAACAAAAAAAAACAAAACAAAAAACAATGGTTGCATAATGAACAATGAATAGAATAGAATAGAATAGAATAGAATCATTTGCTTGTTTCACAAATGAGTAATTCATGTGGGTCAGCAGCAAATTGTGAGGTCATACAAGGTGCTTGAAGTCATCTCAACCTAAAACTGATTAGAGGTAACAAACATATTCATATTGTTT
>NW_015129388.1:0-244 GCF_001443285.1 Poecilia latipinna | reverse complement strand
TGTTTCACATCATGTGTTGATTTTTCACCGCGGTAAAGCTAGCCGGCTCTGACTCCAGCCGGCCCAGCACACAATATACAAGTGCGCGGTCGCTCAAGACATTATGGTACACCCATTTACGTGCTGCTTTCACAATAAAAGCGCACATCCGGTCCATGTTAGAGCTACTCAAATCCGGCCGCAGCATTTGCAAACAGAAAATAATATATGCTGAGAAACTAATACAAAACTAATACAAAACTAA
>NW_015129387.1:0-244 GCF_001443285.1 Poecilia latipinna | reverse complement strand
ACATTTCCAGGAAGAAAGAACATTTATACTAAACTATTCCTTAAAAAATGTTTACAGTTGCAATTAACTCAAACAAAGCTAAAAAAAAATAAAAAATAACAATTTGGATCCAAATAAAATCAAAAGTCCATCTCTCCTCCCTCTCAGAAAATGGATTTTCCCAGTGAGGCTGATTGAAAACTCCAGGTCCTTGTCAGCACTGCTCATGGGCGCGCTTCCATGGCAACACATGACCCGGTGACCT
>NW_015129386.1:0-244 GCF_001443285.1 Poecilia latipinna | reverse complement strand
GGGGTATGGGGGAGGGGGGGGAGGGGTGGTGGGGGGGGGGGGAGGGGGGCGAAGGAGAGTCATTGAGGGGGGGCTAGTGTACCTCTCATGGTACACTAGCCCCCCCTCAATGTAGAGGTAGATGTGAGGGGTCGAAGAGGGTGGGGGCGATCCCGATCCCCCTATAAATGCTATTTTATTTATATATTAAGGGCTATTGTAAACAAATATTTTAGTAATAGCGTAATCTAGCGATTATTCTTAC
>NW_015129385.1:0-245 GCF_001443285.1 Poecilia latipinna | reverse complement strand
TGAGGTACAGAAATGTGGTTTGTTGCCCGAGGGCAACGCCATGCCATAGAGGGTTTTAATTTGCAAAACATTATGTATCTGAAAAAAAAATATTGTGTGGGCAAAAAATCCTGTAAAGCACATATGTGCAACCTCAGTTAAA
Organism: Poecilia latipinna; assembly: GCF_001443285.1. Classification (NCBI taxonomy): domain Eukaryota; kingdom Metazoa; phylum Chordata; class Actinopteri; order Cyprinodontiformes; family Poeciliidae; genus Poecilia; species Poecilia latipinna. The sequence goes on along the minus strand of NW_015129385.1, from coordinate 103 downwards.
ATTGGTCTTATAGGTGTCCCTGTGTCATCCTGAAGTCAGAAAAGTACCTGGTAAGGTATTGTTTATGCAATCTGAAAGATTTGTTTGCATGTCAAATGTCAGC
>NW_015129384.1:0-245 GCF_001443285.1 Poecilia latipinna | reverse complement strand
AAAATAAAAATTAACATGACATGATATTATTCACCGAGTCACAAATCAATGATGACGCCAATGATTCCATCATGTTGAAGAGAATCTCACAGTACTAAAAGCAGGATTTACTAAAATTGCAATTATATTATTGCATGACACAGATAATCTACACATGCATTTATACATAAGATTCCTGAGCTTAGCTGCACATGTGGGAACAGCTTTATGTACAAACATATGTCTAGCACTGCTCCATCTAGGCA
>NW_015129383.1:0-245 GCF_001443285.1 Poecilia latipinna | reverse complement strand
GTGTAACATAGTTAAAATGGTTGAGGTTAAATCCTGCTAAAATGCACCATCTGCTGGTAAAAAGTTGTATTGCATTCACCCTAGAAAGAGCGAGGTATTATGGGTAATCCTCAGAGCCATGAGGATCACCGACGAGGTAACGTGTCTCTGTCAGGTGTTAAAGAAATATTATTAATGCATTTTGTGAAGTGTGTTTGTGGTTGTCGTTTTTGCATATTGTTGAAATATGTTCGGTCTGGGTCACG
>NW_015129382.1:0-245 GCF_001443285.1 Poecilia latipinna | reverse complement strand
CCATACAGGTCTCCTCAGAGAAACATATAAACACCCTTATGACCAAATTTAATTGTTGGACTGATTTATGATCCTAATAAATGACTGCTTTTTAATTCCCGGTGACCAGATGTCCCCCCCTAAAATAAACAATCCTTTGACCTCTGTTGGTCCTCTTTGTGACACTTGGTTTTGGTAAACTCCTTCTGACCTTCATGAGTTTTGAGAAGAATACAATTAAAGTTTGAAAACAATAAGTGATAGAT
>NW_015129380.1:0-245 GCF_001443285.1 Poecilia latipinna | reverse complement strand
ATCTACTATTTTCCCCCTTATGGGATCATGCTAACACTTATCTGTAAACAGCTTTGTAACAATTGCAATCTGCCTGTAAGCAGAGCACCTTGCAAATGTGCTTTTTGTTGGGATTTTATTTTTTTGTTAGGTTTATTTCTCTAGTGAGTCTCCATGTTATCCTGTCCTCCCCTTGATTTTTCCCACGTGTCTCATTCACCGATTATCCCCTCTTTATTTAAACCCACTTGTGTTCTTTGTTCCTT
>NW_015129379.1:0-245 GCF_001443285.1 Poecilia latipinna | reverse complement strand
GTCGGTGTGTCACATTGGGGTTTTTTAAACGCAGTGCTCGCTGTGTGACTCGGTCATCCTCCTCTCTTGCAGCAGAATATAGCTGAGCAGCAGAATCCATAAGCTCTCCCACCCCTCCCCTCTTCCTCTCAGTAGCACACTGCATCTGTGTCATGTCACCGGGTTCGTGCGTCCCAGAGTAACCCCCCTCCTCTCCCTCTCTTACTAATTCAATCTCTCTCTCTCTCTCTCCCTCTCTCTCTCTG
>NW_015129378.1:0-245 GCF_001443285.1 Poecilia latipinna | reverse complement strand
GTGCTACGTTTGTGCTGGTTTGTGCAGCAAAAATTTTCGTTTGTGCCGCTATCATTTTAAAGATATAAAGAAATGTTTCCAGAGGTCATCCAAGGTCAACCAACCCCCCACCTTCTTCAAATCAGACAAAATGGGTGTCAATCAACTCGGCTACGTTTGTGTTGATTTGTGCAGCAAAAATTTTCGTTTGTGCTGCTTTGGCTTTGAAGATATTAATGAAAGTGTAAAGGTCAAAAGGTCAACCA
>NW_015129377.1:0-245 GCF_001443285.1 Poecilia latipinna | reverse complement strand
TTGTGCTTAACCCCTGCGCCACCACAGCACAACCCCTTTTAGGTGAGGGTTAATCACGCTTTAACTTAAGCACTATGTGTTGACAACACTGAGTTGTGATTCCGTTCTGTACCCAGATTCACTAGTGGAACAAGTCAGCGTTGGGCCGGGGGGCGGGGCTAATTACCGGACCCCTAACGAATTACCGNACCCCTAACGAATCACNAGGCCCCTGACGTTTATCGCCTGCGCTACCAGAAACTGTT
>NW_015129376.1:0-245 GCF_001443285.1 Poecilia latipinna | reverse complement strand
CAACCAGAATACCTCCTAACTGCCTGTTTGTAGTCGTATTTTGTCTTGTTAACAGCTTGATCGAGATTTGAACCGGGCTCAGACCATAGATCAGATATCACACCTGGAGCTGGGTTGCTAGATGTTTAAGTTAGAAGTTTTACGACCTCTTGTTTTTCTTGACTGCTCCCTGGACTGTTTTCCTTGACAATAAAACGGGCTCACGCGGAAGAAGAGTAGAATGCCCTGTGAATAGCTCGGAGGAG
>NW_015129375.1:0-245 GCF_001443285.1 Poecilia latipinna | reverse complement strand
TCCTTGTTATCTTGATCTTAGCCTCTAACCGTCTTTTCCATGACGGTCTTGCTCTTATAGCCGAGCATTTCAAGGATCACTGATGCTGAGTTGTATATCAGCTCATTGGTATATCAGCTCATTGGTTTCTGTTATGGTGTTGGTAGGGATAGATCTTAATGCTGCATTCACATCTTCAATTAGACTTTCTGATGGTACTTCACTCAGCCGTTGTAATTGGCATCGGGGTTGTCTGGTGTTCATTC
>NW_015129374.1:0-245 GCF_001443285.1 Poecilia latipinna | reverse complement strand
TAAACACCATCATCATTTCACCAACGAGTTCCACGTTCACCCACAGATGAGCGCAATTAGTAAATCTTGCGGATTATTTTAAAGTAGTGTTCTTTGTTTGTTTGTTTGTTTGTTTAAATGCTAGCATTTCACACTCCATTTGATGCTAAATGTTTTGCTAATAAAAGAATAAACCCGTCAGAATACCGGTGGGGACATTCTCACTTTAGGTTCTGAAGCAAGATGGAGCTGCCCTGCTTACAGCC
>NW_015129373.1:0-245 GCF_001443285.1 Poecilia latipinna | reverse complement strand
TTTATTCCAGCTTCTATGGATGCAGGGTTTGACCGATGGACAAAAGGAGGACTGGTATTTAAAGCACAGCTCTTTAAAGGGACAACAATGAAATATTTTGAACAAATTCAAAGGGAATTTAATCTACAAAAACAGATTTTTATAGATTTCTGCAACTTAGTCTTTATCTCCAGAATCACAGTGACTGGCAGAAAATTTCAGCAGATTTGACCAAGACTGAAGAAATCCTGTTATCAACATCAAAA
>NW_015129372.1:0-245 GCF_001443285.1 Poecilia latipinna | reverse complement strand
CCAGTGTGTTATTGTGGGTTTAGTTTTTACATTTAGTTAAGCAAAAACATGTTGGAGGATTTATAATCTGACTTTGGTATGACTGTGTCTTTTATGGCAGGCCATGTTAACATAAAATCAGCTTCACCTCACTCAACAAATTCAGCACTGTATTTGTTTAGTGCCATTTCTAACACTTTAGAAATGAGAAGAATTGTATCCTAAATGAGACTAAAAAGACCTGAGAGATAAATATAAATGAAGTT
>NW_015129371.1:0-245 GCF_001443285.1 Poecilia latipinna | reverse complement strand
GAAAAAATCACGGATACTCAGTAGCTTAAAGATATACTTAAAGGTAAGGTTAATTACAACAGCATTTACGTGTTAGCCGTTATTACTCATTGTCAATCCACCATTCTCTAACTGTGTATATAATAAACAGCCTCCGATCGGAGAATAAACCAGCTAGCAGCAGCTTTAGCCACAGTTGAGAACATATATACACCGCTGTCTGTCAGTGCTGTAACGTTTAGAGGTTCACTTTCTGTATTAACTTT
>NW_015129370.1:0-245 GCF_001443285.1 Poecilia latipinna | reverse complement strand
AACAGAACCAAACAGAACTTGGTATCGTCACATGGCCACAATGACAGAAACAGATCAGCAGTTAGAAACAGCTCACCTCTCTGATGGTGGAGATCCAGGAGATTTAAAGTCAATGAAGTCTTCCTTTGACCTGTTGCTCTTAAAGGACACACAGCTGGGTTCTGGTTCTGGTTCTGGTCTGAGTCTCTGATGGATCCTGACAGAAACATGATGATTAAAACTGAATCTGTTCAGTCTGGATGAAG
>NW_015129369.1:0-245 GCF_001443285.1 Poecilia latipinna | reverse complement strand
AGGGTGTGTGGTATTCCCCCAAGTCAGCCCCCCCGTTCCCCGGGGGGTTTGGGGGGGGGGGGGAAAAAAAAAAAAAAAAAAAAAAAAAAGAAAGAAAAAACTGCCGCCAGCCTTTCTGCCGCTCGGATGCACTCAGCAGACTGCAAAGCAGTGAGGTCCTCTGACAAAAAGAGCAGAAACCGCGGTGCCAAAAATCCCCCCGGAACCCTTTAAAGTACTCAACACCCCCCACGCCTTAAAAACAG
>NW_015129368.1:0-245 GCF_001443285.1 Poecilia latipinna | reverse complement strand
CCATGTTCTTTCCAACTACTGCTGAGCTTCACTGTCTTTTCCATCACTGTCTTACTAGGTATGATGCTCTCACCACTACCTGTAACACTCATGCATCACTAATTCTCTTGTTTTAATGTAAAATGCTCTGTACCTACTGCCATCTAGTGGTAAGAAAATTACATGATTACGCCGCTAGCCACTACTAACCATGGTTTTGTTCACACCAAGCTTAAGTGCAGCGGCTCTATTTCCCTCCTGTAGTG
>NW_015129367.1:0-245 GCF_001443285.1 Poecilia latipinna | reverse complement strand
TCAGGATGCCTCCTGGACGCCTCCCTGGTGAGGTGTTCCAGGCACGTCCCACCGGGAGGAGGCCCTGAGGAAGACCCAGGACACGCTGGAGGGACTATGTCTCTCGGCTGACCTGGGAACGCCTTGGGGTTCCCCCGGAGGAGCTGGAAGAAGTGGCTGGGAAGAGGGAAGTCTGGGCCTCCCTTCTTAAGCTGCTGCCCCCGTGACCCGACCCCGGATGAAGCGGAAGAAAATGGATGGATGGA
>NW_015129366.1:0-246 GCF_001443285.1 Poecilia latipinna | reverse complement strand
CAATCCAGACTTTAACTAATATTAAGTTGTGCTATGGGCTGAAAAACATATTGGTTTAAACACAAGGGTAAATAATTGGTAGTGTGGTTTAATATAGTGTTCTGATAATAATTCATTATGTTTTGCTTTTTTCAGTTCAAAGATGCCACATAAAGAAAGACGTCAGAAACAAAAAAGAAAGGATCTGCTACAAGCAGCCAAAGGTGGTGGATTGTTGACCAACTGGGTCAGAACGAGGACTGAAGG
>NW_015129365.1:0-246 GCF_001443285.1 Poecilia latipinna | reverse complement strand
AACTGTGAACTTAACTGAGAATAAAGGTGCATTTTATTTAGTTGTTTTAAGAATTATAAATTTATTTTGGGTGACCTATGAAGTCAACTGGTTACACTTGAATATATTAATAAGTATCAGAATATCAGTATAAATGCACACCACATTTTTCATATTTAGCTTCTACTTCAGAATTATGCACTATGTGTTGGTCTAACAACATAAAGGTCCAATAAACAGACACTGCTGCTTGGGACATGTAATAGT
>NW_015129364.1:0-246 GCF_001443285.1 Poecilia latipinna | reverse complement strand
GAGGAAGATGGCCGACTTATCTGGATGAGGCAGCTCTGTCAAACCTGGTTGCCCTGGCAACATGACAGAACCACACTTGCTATTTCAGTAAGCAAACCACCACTTCCTGCTTTGCACTAGCATGTAGATACTCAGTACTTACTATACTGCTGTCCAAACCACCACTCATGAATAAAAACTAAACAAAACACAAAAAGTTTGAATAAAATTTTAATTTTAATACTTTGTATGATGTATGTTGGGTCC
>NW_015129363.1:0-246 GCF_001443285.1 Poecilia latipinna | reverse complement strand
GTCTTGACTACAACTCTGCTACGTGGCTCCTTGGTTGCATGTTCTCCCTCACCCACCTTCTTTCCATCCCCTTTCTGTTGGATTTCTTTAAAAATAAAAGCCACTAGTGCCAAAAAAAAAAGTGAAGTTCATGCTATGTTAGGACAGGAGACAAGATGTTTCCATCCCTGAAATTATGATTCATAGAATCACATATCTAAGTATAAACTGTTACAGAGAATAAACACAATAAGAACATGTTTAATC
>NW_015129362.1:0-246 GCF_001443285.1 Poecilia latipinna | reverse complement strand
AAGACACAACAGCGGGAATAATGCTCTCAACGTGAAAAAGCCTTTTACATTTTTTCAAAGGAAAAAAATGGATCAGAAAGGTTGATAAATCTGACCAATATGAATGTAAACGTTCAACATCACGAAAAAACATACTCCAGATTAAAACGGATCTGTTCAAGTTAGCCAATAATTTGATTAAATCTTCACCGGCTCGATATTTTTCCAACATTTATACTCCGCTAACATTCGGCATGCTAAGCTAAA
>NW_015129361.1:0-246 GCF_001443285.1 Poecilia latipinna | reverse complement strand
AATATCTTTGTATTCAATAAATATGACTTGCTGACTCTTTTTGGGCTGGATTAATCCTTTCCATATGAATCCTGAGAGATTTATTGTTCTTGATAACTTGGTGTTTCAGCTGGTTTTTGTGTGACGGATTTATGGATTTGGAATACTGATCTGTGAACCGCAGATACGACTTTCAGAGGGTCGACTCACTAAATCAGGTGAGCAGAAACCTGTTGCAGTTAAAACCGTTTAATTCTGCAGATTGAA
>NW_015129360.1:0-246 GCF_001443285.1 Poecilia latipinna | reverse complement strand
CACCAACATTTTATTTCCCATTGGGATTAATAAAGTGGTTTTGAATTAAAATTGAATTTAAAAAAAAAAACTGCATGGAACATGTATGAATAGTAATCTAATCACATAAAGGTTTCACAAATTCCAAACCTGGATTAAAATATTCTGCTATTAGAGCACAACAATATAGACCAGGTTTGTAGAGTCTAGGTGTTGTACTTTTGGAGCTGGAGTGACAAATATCCAAAAAATGTCCAAAATCAGCCT
>NW_015129359.1:0-246 GCF_001443285.1 Poecilia latipinna | reverse complement strand
AGAGTTTTGGAGTCAGACCTCCACTGTGCTGTGTGTGTGTTTCAGAGAGAAATGTTAGTGATTCTGTGAGACACTCAGCCTAAACTTTTCTCGGTTTTCTCAATTTATGTCGTCATTTTATCACAGAATCCCACTAAAAGTAATAGCTCCAATGCCGGGATCGAGCCGCACGTTTTGATACCATTTTTGTGGGTGGGCACGCAGCGGTACGAGCCGCATTAACGGTAATGGAAGAAGAATAAATAA
>NW_015129358.1:0-246 GCF_001443285.1 Poecilia latipinna | reverse complement strand
CAACTGAACTCTGAGTGTTTTACCCTGTCCGGTGTGGCTTTTACCAGGATTTTTATTTATTTTTTGCGTGGTTTCGCTTCTCCGAAACGGACAGATGTTACTTCTGCAGCTCCTCCAGAACGCCGCTCTCCTGGGTAACGTGCAACAAGGCTCCATTTGTTAAATCTTCTGGATGAGTTACTTCCAGCGGTTTTCTAATTCTTTGCAGCGGCGGAGCTGCGTCTGCAGTGGTTGAGCAGCACACTG
>NW_015129357.1:0-246 GCF_001443285.1 Poecilia latipinna | reverse complement strand
GACATTTGCTTGATTTTATTTTGGTTTTTTCTTGGCCTGCCAGTACTTTCGATTCAACAATTTTGTATCCCACGTTTCAAAATCCCTGCAGTGGATGATACTCACGGTAATCACAGCTTTGCTCAGGCAGAGGGAACCCCGGCAGCCGTACTCCGTCTCATCCTGGGACTTGTAGTAGCTCAGCGTGTTGTTTTTCAGCACAACCCAGCGATCCTGCCAGCCGTGGATGTAGTTTGTCCACTGAAA
>NW_015129356.1:0-246 GCF_001443285.1 Poecilia latipinna | reverse complement strand
CATTGTCTCAAAAAAGGACTTATCGTTCAGGGAGGGAGAAGAAAGAGGAAGAATAGAAAAAAGCCAAGATAAAGGTTTGTTTTAATGTGCCTTGGTAATGTAATGTTTATCAGAAAGATTAGTGGAGCTGCTAATAGAAAGTTAGCTTGATAGCGACCTCGAACGGTCCAGTTCAACAGCCAAACATTTATGCTAGGGTCTTTTTATGTTTGTGTGAAACGGAGTTTAAATTTTAAATGAGTTGAT
>NW_015129355.1:0-246 GCF_001443285.1 Poecilia latipinna | reverse complement strand
ATGGTTTTTAATGAACCTCTCAAAAGTGCTCCATGTTTTTTCATTCCACTCTCTTGTATCAATACTTTGTAGAAACTTTTGCTGCAGTTACAGACTTAGATTTATTTTATTGTCGTTGCATAAAGACACATCGCTTAGCCAACGGAGAACAGACCATGGAGAGGATGGGTGGAAACAGAGAGGATCTGGTTATCACTGGCTAAGCAGCATCTGTGTGAAATGTTCTGGATAGGGTGAAGTGGAGTC
>NW_015129354.1:0-246 GCF_001443285.1 Poecilia latipinna | reverse complement strand
CTTTCGAAAATTAAAAAAAAAAAAATAAAAAAAAAAAAAAAAAAAAAAAAAAAAAAAAACTAAAACTAAATTTGAATACTTACTTTAAAGATAAAGTGCTTTCTTATATGAAAAAAAAAAAAAAAAACTAACCTCCTGTTATCTACTCTAAAGGGGGAACACAACATATAAAAAAAATCAAAGATTATTTAATTAGAATTAAAAAGTTAATAAAATAAAATATGTCTATTAATGAAAATTATCCAA
>NW_015129353.1:0-246 GCF_001443285.1 Poecilia latipinna | reverse complement strand
CCTGTCACTTTGACCAGCGGAGGCTCTGCGTTAAAGAAGGAAGTGAGGCAACAAATGTCTTTGAGGTGGATTTATTTGGGAGCTCCAAGTCTTCATTACACCAACACCCTTTTTTTTGTGTGAAACAAAGAAGCTGACATTTATACCTGAGGAAAGTTCCAACACTTACACCAGGTAAAGGGGTGATCAAAAAGAAAAGACAAACAAACACTACTTACACAAACCTAACAAACAATAAATGATCCA
>NW_015129352.1:0-246 GCF_001443285.1 Poecilia latipinna | reverse complement strand
CTGAGAAACAATCACCTAATGATCCTGATTCATAAATCTCTACTCGGCTTGGCTCCAGCATACTTAAACTTTCTTTTACATAGATCTGTTAATTCCCATTCTTTACGTTTTAACAATATTTTTCTTTTGCATGTTCCACGTTTCCAAACTGAAAAAGGGAAGCAAGATTTTAGTGCAGGGGTGCCCAAAGTTGGTCCTCGAGGGCCGGCATCCTGCATGTTTTAGTTCTCTCCCTGGTGGTAGTAA
>NW_015129351.1:0-246 GCF_001443285.1 Poecilia latipinna | reverse complement strand
CTTCTTTGTGTGCTTTGGAGTTTCTATTCTGTGCTGATTAAAATTTTGTGAAGGGATAAAAGTTGGGTAGCTCTTGAATTGCTACAAAATAAAGCTGTATTTCCCTCAGCCCACTGGCTGTAATGTTGACACCTTGAGATGCCATAAGACCTAAACGTAGCATTTTGGAGAAAGAACATCATGGCATGGAGTGCATCCCAGTTTTCTATGTCTGGCATATAACCGTTCATTTTAGCTTTTAAACTG
>NW_015129350.1:0-246 GCF_001443285.1 Poecilia latipinna | reverse complement strand
GTCATTGGAAACAGTTTCTCAGCAATGAGCACGGCAACTTGGAGAGAAAAGATGCAAAGTACTATTTTAATAGTGTTTTATTTTCAAATTACTCATCAGATCTAGTTGCCACTTTCTGGTTCTGTTCTAGAGGTGTCCCTTTGTCATCCAGAAGTGGTAGCAGTAATTGGAAACAGAGAGTTTCTCAGCAATGAGCACGGCAACTTAAGGGGGAAAATAAAAAATGACTTTTTTGATAGGCTTTTA
>NW_015129349.1:0-246 GCF_001443285.1 Poecilia latipinna | reverse complement strand
GCTGATAGCGAAAGTTCAAGCTGGAAGACTCCGCGCCCTCCGTTCGTCATGCTCGTCTCCGCCCTCAGCGCTGGACCTCACCCGGCGCGTCCAATCATCAATCAAGCTCTGCATAAAAGGATCCACACCCAAGCCGTCAGCCGGTTCCCAGCTGCGTTCAACCCACCACCTCCCCTTCTCCACCCACATCCTTCGGCTCTCCAGGATAGCACCCTTTCCTGACCTCCACCACCAGTGTCGGGCCCC
>NW_015129348.1:0-247 GCF_001443285.1 Poecilia latipinna | reverse complement strand
CTTTATATAGCAGGCTGCCCCAGTCATTGTTTTACTCACGGTGTTGCGATATTGTGCCCAACTGCTTTCTGGGTAACACGCACTAACCGACTGTTTTCTATTGAGAGAGGGCTGATGAGAAACCGCTGTTCAAGGGGAAGTGCATTAAAGACCAGGGGATTTTGTGAGGAAAGGTCAGCCAGGATCAGAGCTGGAGCTGCTGTTCTTCAGTCTCTGTTTCCCAGCTCAGCTTCACAATGTTGGTATT
>NW_015129347.1:0-247 GCF_001443285.1 Poecilia latipinna | reverse complement strand
GGTCTTTGAGTGCTTGTACTGGTGTGATCTCAGCAGGATCCATGCAGTAGCCATCCTTGGACACAATCTTTCCCAGAAACTTCACCTTGTCTTTGAAGATTTCACATTTTTTTGGCGTTAATTTCACTCCATAAGTTTGATAACGACGCAACACCTCTCTCAGGTCGCGTAAATGATTCTCAAACGACTGGCTGTGGACCAGATTGTCATCCAAATATGGCTGAGATGTTTCATCCCTAAGACCTGC
>NW_015129346.1:0-247 GCF_001443285.1 Poecilia latipinna | reverse complement strand
TTAATTTTGGCTGAAATGGCTCTCCATAGAAATGAACATGCAGCATCTAATCTCTGCAACTCTGGAGTTACTCTTCCTGATTTAGTTCTAGAGAACTTTAAACTCCAACAAGACTTATTTATTTTACATTTCTCATGTAAAATAAATAATCAGCCAGAAAATGTTTATGTTTCGTGCATTTATTGATTTATTTTTAATTTCTGAGGTGAAGAGAAAACTCCATTAGGGAGGTGAAGATCAGGTAAGA
>NW_015129345.1:0-247 GCF_001443285.1 Poecilia latipinna | reverse complement strand
CCCTTTAGTGGTCTCTGCACGGCCCTGGGCAGATACATTAGCCCAGGCATCCACAATCCATTCACACCTGGTGGCATAACTCGCCCAGCGGTGCATCCCTGTCTTAGTAAACGTGTGTTCACACGGGGCCGGTTCTAGCCATGGATACTGTTTAAGAAGATTTAAGTTACAATATTTCTTAAGAAAACTCTTTTGGCTCGATCTCCTTCGATCCCAGGTTCTCCCGGTACGCCGCGTGTAGCCACAC
>NW_015129344.1:0-247 GCF_001443285.1 Poecilia latipinna | reverse complement strand
AAATTAGATTTTTTTTAAAAAACAAAAAAATCCCTATTTCCTACCAGCAATATCAAGGAAACTATTAAAGATGGCCAAAAATGGATGCCTTTATGTTATTCAGCAGCCTAATTTATCTCTAGTAGAGAAGTGTTATTGAAATCTGATGAAAAATACAAGTTTGGGGAGTGGTCAAAAAATACTTAATTTTGTCAATTTTTGAATTTTTTTTCCATCGGTCAAATTAGCTTTGGAAGCAGTTTTGCGG
>NW_015129343.1:0-247 GCF_001443285.1 Poecilia latipinna | reverse complement strand
AGTCCCCACCGTCTGTGAAAGCGAATCGCTGCTGGTTTTGCATGTCGCCATATCTTAAGATTGTCCCTTGGTGGGGTCAGGAGGGTTGCTGGTGCCCATCGTTCCGGGCGAGAGGCGGGGTACAGTTTCTCTGTCGCAGGGCAACAGAGAAACAACCATGCATACACACACTCACACCTAGGGGCAATTTGGAGAGGCCAATGTGGGAGGAAACCGGAGTACCCGGAGAAAACCCACGCATGCACAG
>NW_015129342.1:0-247 GCF_001443285.1 Poecilia latipinna | reverse complement strand
AAATTTTAAAAACCCCGGGGTTTAATTTTTTTTTTAAATTTTTTTTTTTTTTTTTTTTTTTTTTTTTTTTTGATGAGAAAAAAATTTTTATTTAAAAAAAAAAAAGATTTCTTCAGAATGAGGCATGGACTGTGCAGATACCAAGCCATACCAAGGTTTTAAATGACTTAAAAAAACTCAAACTGAATGGGTTTTTTTTTAAAGGTTTTGTTGGCTCTAGTGGCCTTTATTTGAAAGTAGTTTGACA
>NW_015129341.1:0-247 GCF_001443285.1 Poecilia latipinna | reverse complement strand
GGAAGTTCAGATGGTTTCATTGATATCCAGCCTGTAAGTCAACATTGATCTCTGAATCATGCTCCAATTGTTTGCTGTTTAAATAAGTGCATCACTAATAGCCTGTTTTTTCTGTCTTCTCTCTCCATCAGGTTGGGACAAACCTGGTGGCGCATCTACAAAATGTGCCAAGCCGTATGTCCTCATGCAGGGAGACAGGCAAAACGCTAAAGTGTTGTTAAAAATGCTCCTTGTTTAATGGCTGAAA
>NW_015129340.1:0-247 GCF_001443285.1 Poecilia latipinna | reverse complement strand
GCTGATAGGGATTTTCTGTGGTCAGCTAGCGTAGCCGTTAGCACAGCCATGACGTTCCCCTCGTCTTTTTTCTGCTCTTCTTTTCTTTTTCTGCTTGTCATCCTCTGACTTACTGGTCGCCGTTCCAGTGCAGCAATATTGTTACAAATAGTTTAACAAGCACAAAGTGAAAATTAGTAAAGTAGTAACGTTAGAGGTGGGAGCTTCAGAAAAAGCGTCTACTCCATCTTGCAGTCCAACCGGAAGT
>NW_015129339.1:0-247 GCF_001443285.1 Poecilia latipinna | reverse complement strand
GGGGGCGCCAAAACCCCGTCTGGAGGGTGCCGATTATGTTTTCCCATACACTTCAGCGCGCCTTACGCTCCTTCACCTTACGCACACAATGAGGTAAATCTAGCGTGAGTTTCACACTAAACGTATCCTCGCCTCAGGGGGGTGGGGGGGAAGCGAGCGTATGTTTTCTACGCTGACGTTCCTTCCTTTGGGGGGTGGGGGGCGCCGATTTATGTTTTCGCATCCACCTGAATAATGTGCAGTTGCA
>NW_015129338.1:0-247 GCF_001443285.1 Poecilia latipinna | reverse complement strand
CTGTCAAGATGGCTGTTGGTTACAAAGTTCATGAAACTGTGACTTAATATGAGACTATGTACAGAAGACTGATCAACTCAAAACCTGAAACCAACACTCAAACCGAGACCCTGAAAAAAAAAGTATTTATTTTGATCCTTGATTTATTTTATTTTTTTCTAATATCTGAAATATTTATTTGAAAAATTTGAGTTAACCAGTTACTTGAGAAAGTAACTTGAGTTAACAAGTTACTAGAAAACTAAAT
>NW_015129337.1:0-247 GCF_001443285.1 Poecilia latipinna | reverse complement strand
ATGTAAACGCACCATCTACACACAAATCTGGGAGCTCCCGGAAGCGTGAAATGAGTCTCAAAAATAGTTGTGCACTCGTAACCGGATCTGTGTGTAAATGCAGTTTTGTGTGTGCGTACCAGGTGATTTGTGTGTACTTTTTCAACATGTATAGGCGTAGGAGAAGGTTTATTTTATTTTTAAGGTTAACAAATCCAGTATTACACACGCACAGATATTTTTACACACACAAATCTTTTTACACATG
>NW_015129336.1:0-247 GCF_001443285.1 Poecilia latipinna | reverse complement strand
ATCCTCTGACGTTTCTCACTGTGCTTGTGCCAAAGTGGCAAATACTTTAGTTCGTGGAAAACAGAATATATCAGCACTTCCTTTTAATATCCTAAAATTATTTATAGACATATTGTGCAATTTTGAGCGGCACAGGAGACCAAGTGGTCTGAAAAAGGACCACTGGGTGGCGGAATGGTTCGCTGGCCAGAAAAATAGCCAGGCAAACCCAGAAGCAAGACGGAGCATCCCGGTGGTCTGTCCTCTG
>NW_015129335.1:0-247 GCF_001443285.1 Poecilia latipinna | reverse complement strand
AAAACTAGAAAATTCCTGCAGAAATTTTAAGGGGCCTGCCAACTGTGCCCAGCACTTAAAACCCAGCTTTTCATATTTGACATGACAAATAGATATATGGAGGTCTGACAAATATCTCACCACTACAACACAGTAACTGTAAATATTGTCAGGTATATTATGACAATATGAGTCACCATTAAAAAGCAGGGTACAAACCCAAAGTTAATGAAAAATCCGAGACCGACGACTATAAGCTTCGCACATG
>NW_015129334.1:0-247 GCF_001443285.1 Poecilia latipinna | reverse complement strand
TATAAATATATATATATATATATATATATATATAAATAAATTAATTTATTTTTTTTTTTTTTTTTTGCTTTTTATATATATATATATATATATTATTTATATATATATATATATAAATAAATAAAAAAAAAATATATATATATATAAAATATATATATATATATATATATATATATATTTTTTTTTTTTTTTTTTTTTTTTTTTTTTTTTTTTGTTAACAAAAAAAAAATATAGGGGCCGCGCGCTT
>NW_015129333.1:0-247 GCF_001443285.1 Poecilia latipinna | reverse complement strand
GTAGAACCGGGTGGTGTAGAACCGGGTGGTGTAGAACTAGATGGTGTAGAACCAGGTGGTGTAGAACCGGGTGGTGTCTCTACCCTCCTGGTTCTAGTCAGATCTCCAGCTGCAGCTTCTGGTCTCAGTCTGACCTGCTGCAGGAATCAAACCACTAAATCCTGGATGAGTTTCTCTGGTCGGAGACTTTAGTCCTCTGGGCCTGAATGTCCTGCAGCTGCTGGAAGGTCCACTGAGGAACCGGCTT
>NW_015129332.1:0-247 GCF_001443285.1 Poecilia latipinna | reverse complement strand
GGCTCTTGGGCATTTCACTGTGCTGCGGGGGGGGTCAAGGTCCCCACCAAGGTCCCCACCAAAACTTAGACCGAACCTACGCCCTTGCTGTGTGTACTACCAGAGTATGTAGCTTGCTTGTTGTGAGGCAAATACTAAAGTGAGTGTTCATGCTGGAATGACAGTCATTATACTATGCATAACTTTAATCTGATTATTGGATTGTAAATAGTAACGTGTTAGAATACTTGTTACTGAAACAAGGGTC
>NW_015129331.1:0-247 GCF_001443285.1 Poecilia latipinna | reverse complement strand
TGGATGAAAAAAATAAAAAATATATATATATATATATATATATATATATATATATATATATATATATATATATATATATATATATATATATATATATATCGTCCTGACGAAGCTTTTCTTTCTCTGCTTTGATCCTTAAATATATATTTATATATATATATATATATATATATATATATATATATATATATATATATATTTTAAAAAAAACTATGACTCAATCACACACACACAGATTTAAAAATTC
>NW_015129330.1:0-247 GCF_001443285.1 Poecilia latipinna | reverse complement strand
TAATGGCATCTTTTTTGATTCCAGGCTGTAATGTGAAATTAGGCACAAGTATAAGTCTGACAGTTTGTTCACCAAGTTACTGTGCTCTCTGAGAGGATCTGTGGTTTAAGTATTTGACATTGTTCCATGCCCATCGTTGACATTAGTCTCTAACAAAATGTGGATCATCTACCAGGAACAGTGGAAAGCGCATGAGTTTCTGTAGTGTAGTGGTTATTACGTTGGCTTTACACGCAAAAGGTTTCTG
>NW_015129329.1:0-247 GCF_001443285.1 Poecilia latipinna | reverse complement strand
ATTTATATTTTTATATATATATAATTTTTTTTATAATTATTTTTTTTTTTTTTTTTTTTAATTTTTTTTTTTTTCTTCGAGTGCTTTTAACAAATCATGTGAACATGTGAACATATATACAACATATATTACAAAACATATATATATATATATATATATATATATATATATATATATATTTTTTTTTTTTTTTTTCCACAAAGAATTTCTCTCTTTTCTGTGCCCAATATGACAATATTTAAAATTC
>NW_015129328.1:0-247 GCF_001443285.1 Poecilia latipinna | reverse complement strand
TGTGACAAAGTGGTTCAGTTTATGTTCACCACTTGTCCCTTATATTTTCTCATTCACTTATTTTTATAGCTGGTTAGAATAATTAATGTAAACATTGCAATTTTGCTTTACTTACTATCCCGGGTTTGTTTGTGTTAACATTATGTTGCAGGATCTATCTATGTTTAGGTTGGTTATTATTTCTGGATTGTGGGTTGAATTTGTTTCAAGGGGTATTTATTTTTTCTTTGAACTCACCATCATTTGT
>NW_015129327.1:0-247 GCF_001443285.1 Poecilia latipinna | reverse complement strand
GTGTGGCTACACGCGGCGTACCGGGAGAACCTGGGATCGAAGGAGATCGAGCCAAAAGAGTTTTCTTAAGAAATATTGTAACTTAAATCTTCTTAAACAGTATCCATGGCTAGAACCGGCCCCGTGTGAACACACGTTTACTAAGACAGGGATGCACCGCTGGGCGAGTTATGCCACCAGGTGTGAATGGATTGTGGATGCCTGGGCTAATGTATCTGCCCAGGGCCGTGCAGAGACCACTAAAGGG
>NW_015129326.1:0-248 GCF_001443285.1 Poecilia latipinna | reverse complement strand
TGCCCCGAGGGCCCCGATGACCACAGGCACCACTGTGGTCTTCACCTTCCAGGCCTTCTCCAGTTCCTCTCTGAGGCCCTGGTATTTCTCCAGTTTCTCATGCTACTTTTTCCTGATGTTGTAGTCACTTGGTATTGCTACATCCACCACAACGGCTTTCCTCTGTTCTTTATCCACCAGAGATAGAGATCTCTCCTCTCTATCTCTCAAAATGGGCGAGATATATATATATATATATATATATATAT
>NW_015129325.1:0-248 GCF_001443285.1 Poecilia latipinna | reverse complement strand
TTTTAGTGCTAAGAATAATGCAAAAACTTAAATGTGAAGTCTTATTCAATAAATTAGGATATATGTCCTGATCAGGCTTGTCGGATTAATAGTACCTTTCGAAAATAATCGTTTAGCAGCTGTTAAACTACGAAATATAAATATGTTAAAACGGAACAAATCAATCATATGATTCTATGTAATGTCTTTCACTTGGTGATGGAATTGCTGACAAAGGAATTTTTCAGTCATATTCTAATTTATGGAAT
>NW_015129324.1:0-248 GCF_001443285.1 Poecilia latipinna | reverse complement strand
GCTGGCTCCTGTACTCAGTGCCAGTCTGTGAAAGCTGCACGAGAGGTGAGTTGCATTCTTCAGCACACCGAGTAGAAAAAGGTTAGCAACAGATAAAACATAATTTTTATTAACTTAGATAAATAATCTGTAATTAATATTTACTAGATACGTGCCTGGCACCAATTTTTGTATTTTTAATTTTATTATGAAACACTTCATGTGCTAAGTTAAAAAGCTAACATAACTCGCTCTGTTGTAGTGTGCTG
>NW_015129323.1:0-248 GCF_001443285.1 Poecilia latipinna | reverse complement strand
ACATTGTAGATATAAATATCAGCAAAATTTGTAATTTTGGCTGATTAGTACTGTTAAGTTTAGGGTAATTAACTGCTGGCAATATTACAATATTTTTTTATGAACTTTACAATTACTTATATTTTTACAATATATTTCTGTATTTTCTACATTCATGACTGTCAAAATTACTTAGGATATATGTTTATTGAGTTATGATAATTCCATGTATTTTCTATGGTAACAAAATGTTTTGGATATTACGGTCA
>NW_015129322.1:0-248 GCF_001443285.1 Poecilia latipinna | reverse complement strand
TTGCAACTACGTCACTTAATCATTCGAGGCCCCTTGATGGACGACGTCGAAAGTGAGGGACGGTGTTCTGTCAGATCAGCATACATTGTCAGATAGTCATACGCTTAGCTCAGTCATGTATATGCAGTCATTACCATATGATTTTATTTAATCAACAACATAGAATCATGACGTAGATCAGTGGTTCCCAAACTTTTTCTTCTGCGCCCCCCCCCCTATGGATTACAAATGGCTGTCTGGTTGAAACG
>NW_015129321.1:0-248 GCF_001443285.1 Poecilia latipinna | reverse complement strand
CCAGGAGTTCACCCTACAATCGGGGTGTTGTTGGTTCAATCCCAACTCAACCCTCTTCCTGCTGTTGTGTCCTTAGGCAAGACACCTGCCTTCTGGTGGGGCAGCAGAATGCCCAGGGCAGCTGTGGCTACTATCCAGTATGTGAGTGTTTGGGTGAATGACTGTAGTATGAAGCACTTTGGGGTCATCTGGACTTGATAAGGTACCATACATGTATGAAGAGATTTACTAATTATTTAAATTTTCTG
>NW_015129320.1:0-248 GCF_001443285.1 Poecilia latipinna | reverse complement strand
GATGTGTGGCATCACTAGCATGTTTTCTGTCATTCATTTACTCCATTCAGTATACTGAACATCGCTAATAATTAAGAAAATTAGCTACCTTTAGGGAAAAGGCTAATGCTAATGCACTGCCTTGCTGCGCTAGGCAGTGCACTAGTGGGGGCAGTAAAATGCTAAAGTTTGTGCTAATGTTGTGCACAAACTTGTGCTAATGTTAATGAACTGCCTTGCTGCGCAAGGCAGTTCACTATCCTGAGGAA
>NW_015129319.1:0-248 GCF_001443285.1 Poecilia latipinna | reverse complement strand
GAGCCACACAGACATAATGGATAATGGAGATAAATGTCCATTAGCATTAATTGACATGCCCCAGACCGCCTTGGGGCAGAAACACTTAGAGGCCCTCTAGTTGAGAAGCAGCTATATACAGTTAAGTTATGTTATTTACCCACCTCACAAATCTGGCCTTTTGGGAAGAGAGGCAGAAATCTATTGATTAATAATTCCATAAAATATCCTGTCTTCTGTTTGCAGTTCATATAGAAGAGCATGCTCTT
>NW_015129318.1:0-248 GCF_001443285.1 Poecilia latipinna | reverse complement strand
TATTATTAAAACAAAAAATAGGAGGGGTTTTTTTTAATAAAAAGGGAAAAAAAATTTTTTTAAATTTTTTTTTTTTTTTTTTTTTTTTTTTTGCAACTTGAACATATTTACCAGGCTGGCAATTTAGTAAAAATTTAACTGGATGGTGGATTTTTTTTTTTTTTTTTTTTTTTTTTTTTAAAAAATATATTTTTTTTAAAAAAAAAAAAAGGAATACAAACAACTAATTTTTTCCTGTTTCAAAACAA
>NW_015129317.1:0-248 GCF_001443285.1 Poecilia latipinna | reverse complement strand
ATTCGGATGTAGTGGAGAGGCAAGAACTCACTAAGAGTGGACTAAATGTTGTGTCTAGTCCACGCTTAGATAGGCCTCTATGCTTCGTCTGCTCAGAGATCAGTACTGACTCGGAGGAGTCAGGGCCGGTCTCCAAATCTGGACCGGTCTCCAATTCAGGACAGACCTCTGAGACAGGACCTGCCTCTGAGTCTGGACAGACATCTGAGACAGGACCTGCCTCCGAGTCTGGACAGACATCTGAGACA
>NW_015129316.1:0-248 GCF_001443285.1 Poecilia latipinna | reverse complement strand
CTTACCTATGGGGTCCTCCCTTTTGCCGTAGCATTTGTGTTGTACCTCGTCAATCTCAAGTTGTGATAGCAGTTGCCGTTTGCGGATGTTGGAGCACTGAGCTACCAGTTGTTTGGCAGTCATTGTAGACTGTGGGTGTCGAAGTAACCATTCCACCCTCAGTCTTTGCATGTAACCCCTCTGACTAGGGTTACTTGAGTAGTAGCATTCCAACAGATCCATGTTTTCGTCTCTCGCCCATTTCCGTC
>NW_015129315.1:0-248 GCF_001443285.1 Poecilia latipinna | reverse complement strand
TCCACTTCATTGTTGTACTGAATGAGGCCCACAATTATCTTATCACCTGGATATTTCAGGATGTGATAGGTGTTATAGCTGGCAACAATGTACAACACAATGCATAAATGTGAACATCAATATTCACATATGTTTAAGCAGTTTCTCAAATTTACACCAGTAGTTTTTCACAGGGCCAGATTTTAGAAAAGGCTCACAGGGGCAGTAGACAATGTCTTTTTCTTCTTTTTTTAAATGATTGCAGGTGT
>NW_015129314.1:0-248 GCF_001443285.1 Poecilia latipinna | reverse complement strand
GGTGGAGGTCTGGAAAGGGTGCCATCCTGGAGAGCCGAAGGATGTGGGTGGAGAAGGGGCGGTGGTGGGTTGAACGCAGCTGGGAAGCGGCTGACGGCTTCGGTGTGGATCCTTTTATGCAGAGCTTGATTGATGATTGGACACGCCGGGTGAGGTCCAGAGCTGAGGTCGGAGATGAGCATAACGCCGATGGGCGAACGGAGGTGATGGAGTCTTCCAGGTTGAATTTTCGCTATCAGCTACATTTC
>NW_015129313.1:0-248 GCF_001443285.1 Poecilia latipinna | reverse complement strand
AACTGAGAATAAAAACATCAAAGGACCAAGTGAAGATCCTTCAGGGTCTCCTGCAGTTTTCTGTTGCTAATTTCTAATATTTGCTGCATCTACTAAAAAAACTACAGAATTAAAGTTGATATTTTATATCAGAATAAAACACCAGACACAGAACTGATGTTTTATTTACAGTTTATTTGGATCAGAAACTGAACTCATTATTTTAGTCCCATGTATCATTTCTGACTTTCCTTCAGATTTTCTTAAAG
>NW_015129312.1:0-248 GCF_001443285.1 Poecilia latipinna | reverse complement strand
GTCCTGGTTTGTCTAACGTCTCAGTTTTTGTGTTACTTGCGCTCCAGTAGAACTGTTTAGTCCTGGTAGTGTCAGCTCTCGTGTCTAGTCCTGTGATTCAGTTGCTACCGGTACTTAGCTGTGTGCTAGTTTCTGCCGTGCTGCCTGTATGGACTGCTGAGCTTTATTTTCACCATTAAATTCATTATCTTCACCATACCTGGGTTCTCAGCGTCTCTCCTCACCACTTCAACCCCCACCTCATGACA
>NW_015129311.1:0-248 GCF_001443285.1 Poecilia latipinna | reverse complement strand
AACCACAGTTACAACGGAAACATGAAAATAAAGAAAAGCTGTAAAGACACTATACAGCTAAATAATTTAGCACATTACCTCTGTAACAGAAACATAATAGCATGAATGATAAAAAAAAAAAAACAATACACGTTTCTGAACACACAGTCATTCGGCTGCTTTTTTTTTCTCTCTGTGGGGTTACCGAGCGGCACACATGTGTTGCGGTCAGGGTGCATAGGAAATCTCCTACACAACCATACCCTTTT
>NW_015129310.1:0-248 GCF_001443285.1 Poecilia latipinna | reverse complement strand
GAGCGACAGTGAGCGCCTTCACTGACCAGCCGTTGCTATGCTTAATTGCCGTTGGCTCGCTGCGTCAGGAGTGCTGCTCACTGTG
The DNA here is from genome assembly GCF_001443285.1 of Poecilia latipinna. Lineage (NCBI taxonomy): Eukaryota > Metazoa > Chordata > Actinopteri > Cyprinodontiformes > Poeciliidae > Poecilia > Poecilia latipinna. Next base: position 163 of record NW_015129310.1, on the reverse strand, counting down.
CTCTATGTGCCCACTGGTGGCGAAGCGTTGTCACTGCAGTCCAGTGCATCTCAGTAAGATAAGTGGAGCTTAAGAGCACTGCCAGGATAAGAAAAATGGAAGCAAATAAACAAACAGAAAAGGGAGGGGGTGTAATTACATCTGATGTCCATTCTCTCACACA
>NW_015129309.1:0-248 GCF_001443285.1 Poecilia latipinna | reverse complement strand
ATTAGTTATTTGAACCAAAATGATACAACTTTCCATTCTTTCCCAAAAACTACTTACGTAAGCTCATAAAAAAAAAAAAAAAAAAAAAAAAAAAAAAAAAACTCCACACTTTGTTGTTTGTGCTGCAAATTCACTCAGATCACCTGCTTTTCTCATCTACAATCTTAATGAAATCTAAAAAAAAAAAAAAAAAAAAAAAAAAAAAATTTTTTGGAATGAGCCCTGGCAAAAAGGGGGAACCAATTAAA
>NW_015129308.1:0-248 GCF_001443285.1 Poecilia latipinna | reverse complement strand
CCTCTAGTTCTGCTAAAAATGTGGACTGGCTGCAATCAGCAGTCCGATCATTAGATCATTCACACACTTGCTATAAACTTATTGAATCTCTGGCAGTGCTGTTTACATACACGTATAATAGGATACATTTATTGGCCAACTGATTTATCGACCAGTTGATTTCTGGGTGCCAGTTTCCTTAATTTTGGGGGATCGTGATCAGCCGATACTTACATGTGAAGCCCATCTTATCCCCTAATCTTATCTTC
>NW_015129307.1:0-248 GCF_001443285.1 Poecilia latipinna | reverse complement strand
AAGCTGCTGGGACAAGATCTCTTTAGAAAACACACTTTAGGTACAGACTGGACAAAAAAAAAAAGCACTTCACATCAATATTTGAGTTTTCACACACATCCAGTCTGACATGAACCACCAGTTTCACACGTCACTATGACACACCAAGAAAAACAGAAATCAGGACTGTGAGAAACAACAAAACTCTAAACTTTTTTTTAGTAAACTCTCACAGCAACAGTGGAAAGTCGATGGTGATTTGGTTTCAC
>NW_015129306.1:0-248 GCF_001443285.1 Poecilia latipinna | reverse complement strand
CCACATAGAATGCTTCCGGTTCGCAGGTCACTCTGTGTTAGGCGATGGAGTTTTTCACTCGGTCCTTGCTGGATTTGCCCAAAGTAAACGTGAACGACGTTTATCGGATTATTGAAGCAGCTTCAACAACTCCGACGTCGAAAAAGGACAAGGGTTTTAAGCTGTATGTGTGCAGTTTCATAAAGGACTTCCAAGGTAAGTGATTGTTTTAAGTTCTCCGAAATGCCTGTATATGTGTATAACACAGC
>NW_015129305.1:0-248 GCF_001443285.1 Poecilia latipinna | reverse complement strand
TGGAATCAGCACTGGGCAGTTCCAAAAAATGTGCGTGTGATCCCCAATCTGATTACAGCCCCTCCAGCACAAATTTGTGGCTTTTCTGTCATATCTTGAAATACCAAAAGGTGTTTTGAAGAACCTCATTTTTAATTTCCAGTCAAATTCCTTCCATCCTGGGCTGTGGGTGATCTTAAAACCTTTGACACAGATCTCCTCCCACTCCTCATCTTCAATAACAATATTCATTTCTAGTTCCCACTTTT
>NW_015129304.1:0-249 GCF_001443285.1 Poecilia latipinna | reverse complement strand
GACACAGGCTGACCTGTATGGATATTTACATCAACCCCCTGTGAGGAATTATGATTCTTTCCAGAGTTTCTGATCAAGGTAGGACTTTAAACACCACTCTGGTTAGCTCTGGTTGCGCAGCTCTACGTGAACTGCAGGAATAACTTGTAGTCGAACTTTCAGAGGTGCGTTGAGCGAGCGGTGAGAATGATTTATATTTGTGAACAAAGAATTTTGTGCGGCTTTTCCATCTCAACACGCTGCCCAGCG
>NW_015129303.1:0-249 GCF_001443285.1 Poecilia latipinna | reverse complement strand
TTGTACCATCAAAGACGTACAATTAAAAATGATAAATACTGTTACAAAGCACACGCAGCTGCATGAGTTAGTGTAACAGGCTGCAAATGGTTGGACTTGACACGCAGAAAGAAAAGCCTATGAGCAATCATCTTTCCAGTCTGTGTGCAACGTGGAGCTCACTGCGCCTCTCCAAGTAAGAAATCAAGAGGGTGGTGCTGGGAGGAATGTGTCCATGTTGCTCAGGTTTACCGTGTGGCTCCATTAGGA
>NW_015129302.1:0-249 GCF_001443285.1 Poecilia latipinna | reverse complement strand
AGAGTTGAATAAACTAGAGGTTTTAGGTTAGCACTTAAAAAAACCTAAAAGAAGAAAAAGACAGGAGTGGGAATGATTTCCCAGAATGCTTAGCGGCATGTTTTTGTCTCCTGAGATGAAAGTGTGTTACATTGATCTGAGTCTTGTGTTTTATGAAGGCAAATGTTCATTTTAATGTCCTGTTCACACTAAGTGTTTTTAAGCAGAATTCATTGAGATGTTTCAGAAAATTCATTATCAGATCAGAAA
>NW_015129301.1:0-249 GCF_001443285.1 Poecilia latipinna | reverse complement strand
TAATCAGAAAAAGCATTAATCAGTGAGTCAATCAGAGATAGCATTAATCAGCTGGCCAATCAGAAAAAAAGCATTTATCATAGCCAGCATTAAAAAGCTAGCCAAACAGAACCAGCATTAATCAGCTAGCCAATCAGAAAAAAGTATTAATCAGCTAGCCAATCAGAGCGAGCATTAATCAACTAGCCAATCAGTACCAGCAATAAGCTAGCCAAACAGAACCAGCATTAATCAGTTAGCCAATCAGAT
>NW_015129300.1:0-249 GCF_001443285.1 Poecilia latipinna | reverse complement strand
GCGTGACATCATTACCGCTTCTACTTGTCACAACAGCGCGGTGGATGACGAGCAGCCTGGTAGCAGTCGCCTTTCTCTGCGTTTGATCGTGGCATTTGTTAATGGTAGAAAGTACCGGAATGGCGACTGCAGAGAAGGGCAACTGGTACCGGACTGTTCCATCATCCCCGCACGATTGTTACAAGCGTAGTGTGCATGAAGTCAGTGTAGCTTAGCCTAGCACCGAATGTCAGCCATGACGAGGAACGG
>NW_015129299.1:0-249 GCF_001443285.1 Poecilia latipinna | reverse complement strand
TCTCTCTCTCTCTCCACCTCTCTCTCTCTACCAGAGGCCTGGGAGCTTGAGGTTCTCCTCCAGTATCTTGGCTGTGCCTAGAACTGCACATTTCTGGACTGAGATGTCTGATATCTGTTTGAGCCACTGCTCCAGTTTGGGGGTGACTGCCCCGAGGGCCCCGATGACCACAGGCACCACTGTGGTCTTCACCTTCCAGGTCTTTTCCAGTTCCTCTCTGAGGCCCTGGTATTTCTCCAGTTCCTTGTG
>NW_015129298.1:0-249 GCF_001443285.1 Poecilia latipinna | reverse complement strand
TCTTTTCCTTAAAATAACGGCACTTGTTAACGGCTAGATTAGATTTAGTGACTTAGACTTAAGACCCAGGGTCATTATTTTTACACTCACCAAAGGAAAGTACGAAGCCACCACATCTCTAGAATCATGTACGCTAATTTTACTGTAATCAGGGGAAACTACAATGATCAAATGACTCAATTAATCTCAATGTCCACAAGTTTCTTTGGAATTTTTAGTATGTAATTTATTAAGCAAGCTTTAGCAGGG
>NW_015129297.1:0-249 GCF_001443285.1 Poecilia latipinna | reverse complement strand
TGTGTTTTGGGCATGTGAGAGATTTGAAAAGTATCTGGTTGGGCTGGAGAGCTTCAAACTGGTCACCGACCACAAGCCCTTGGTACCACTAATGAATAAAAAGGACTTAGACAACGTCCCCATACGCTGCCAAAGACTCTTGATGAGACTCATGAGGTTTAAACCCGCAGCAGAGTATGCACCAGGAAAGAGTCTCATTGTGGCAGATACACTCTCCCGCAGCCCATTACAGCGCACATCGGAGGTGAG
>NW_015129296.1:0-249 GCF_001443285.1 Poecilia latipinna | reverse complement strand
CTATAATCGGGCCTTAAAGGTTTTATATCAAAAGCCGATTAGATTCCATCACTGTCACATTTTGGTTAAATTTGGCATTTTGGATTTTACAAATTTTCTAAATTATATTTTTTTAAAATTGATTTTTAAGTGTTTAAATGGACTTGCACCTACACCACTAAGCGATTGTATGCAGAGACTGCAGGGCAATAGCAGATCTACCAGAGCAGCTTTGGATGGAAATTGTAAGGTTCCCTTTCGAAGAACCAC
>NW_015129294.1:0-249 GCF_001443285.1 Poecilia latipinna | reverse complement strand
CCTTGATATCAGCTGGAAAATGAAAAAACTAAGCACTGGATGGTACCGACTAATTACTGGACACAACGGCACACCACAAAACTCGATTGTTGTACCAGTAGCTCACAGATATTTTAAGTTTTGCGTCTTTTTCATGGTACAGATCTTGCAGCTTCGGCCAAGAACAATCGGAGCAAGCAGGACCCGGAACCAACCTATGTGGAATAAATTCAAACGGAAATACGTCACCACCTCTCGTGGCATATACCC
>NW_015129293.1:0-249 GCF_001443285.1 Poecilia latipinna | reverse complement strand
TGTCCAGAAAGGATTTACAGACGCGAGGAAATGCGGGGGAGACAAGCCCGCCCCCCCCCCCCCCCCCCGCCCGTCAACAAAACTTTTCTAAGGTTTCTTTCTCAAAAAGCTAAGACCGGCCCCCGACCAGAAAAGGGAACAGTCATGTGGCCCTCGCAGGAAAAAGTTTGGGGACCCCTGGTCTAGACCCCTCAGATCTTCTGGTTCTGGTTCTGCTCTGCATCTCCAGAACCAGAACCAAATGAGGAG
>NW_015129292.1:0-249 GCF_001443285.1 Poecilia latipinna | reverse complement strand
ATAATCATCCAACTCAATTTGTTAAGTCAGTCTTACTCAAATCATTTAGTTTACTTCAAAAATGGTAAATAAACTTAAATAACACTTTTGACCACTGAAAGCACATATTCATTTAATGCTCAGATGGTAGGCAACTTGGGATTAAGTACCCAGGGGACACATTAACATATGGCAGGAGGAAGCTGGAATTGAACTGACAACCTTCTGATTTCAAGGTGACTGCTCTATCCACAGAGCCACAGTCGCTTA
>NW_015129291.1:0-249 GCF_001443285.1 Poecilia latipinna | reverse complement strand
TCATTGGAGGAGATCAGGTTTATTTTAGTTCATGTTTAATTTTGTAGGTCTCATATTTAGCTGAGTCTGGAAGATAGCTCAACACTATTATACTTGAAAAAAAGCCAGTTTTTGTTTGTTTCCTTCCCCAACATTTTTTGTTATTATTTCAATAAATGTAGTTTCTCAAAATAGGCCACAGCCATTTTGTTGTGTTATAAGTTTGGGTAAATAAATCACTGCTGCACTCTGGGGAAAAAAATAAAAGCT
>NW_015129290.1:0-249 GCF_001443285.1 Poecilia latipinna | reverse complement strand
CGGGCTTTTAAACTGTCACTGGTTGCCATAGTTACCCACCATTACCTTGTAGTTTGGGAAGGACCTCGTTGCTGAATTTATAAGAAATTTATTTACAAATTTAAAAGAAAAAAATTGCGTCTCAGGGCGTTCTTGAAGGGACGTGAGGCCTAGCTACCTGTATGGGAGGGGAGAGCGGCTGGCAGGAGGGGAGGGGGCCTAATCAGTGCTGTTCCTCTGTTATTGATCAATTCATACACAAACAGCTGA
>NW_015129289.1:0-249 GCF_001443285.1 Poecilia latipinna | reverse complement strand
AACCACTGATAAAAAAGAACAATCTGGACAAATCACTACTGCAGAATTACAGGCCGACCTCCAACCTCCCATTCATCAGCAAAATTATTGAAAAAGCAGTTTTTAAACAGTTAAATAACTTCCTAACAACAATGAATCGGTTTGACTCCTTCCAGTCTGGTTTTCGTGCTCACCACAGCACGGAGACGGCCCTTGTAAAAGTGTTCAATGATATCCATATAAATACAGACTGTGGCAGCAGAACCACAG
>NW_015129288.1:0-249 GCF_001443285.1 Poecilia latipinna | reverse complement strand
GGTCCAACAATGGGAACAGAACCAGCATCTTGCATCGCAGCTCGAAGACTTAAATTATTTTTCAGGATATTTGTTTAGCTTTCTGATCGTCATGCTAATCCGGGTGAGTGTTGGTAGCTGTGCGCTGCTTTACCTGCCGCTCCGGATGTCCTTGATGTCCTTTTGTTCCTGCTTTGAGACTCGATGTAGCCAAACTCCGTCAAGTGCTTGTTTCTTAAATGTCACATTAGATTCGTTGTGTTGGTGCAT
>NW_015129287.1:0-249 GCF_001443285.1 Poecilia latipinna | reverse complement strand
CATCAGGATTATAATTTTTTTTATTTCTTGCAATTTTAACAAAAATAGTAAAAGATTATTAATAACCATACTTTATGGTATTCTAACCATACTTTTTAGGTGCTTAAAAGGTATCCCTAAAAAGCACCTAAAAAGTAATTTTTAGGTGCCTAAAAGACATACTTCTGCATATGTATTATTTTGTAATCAGGTTGCTGCATGTTGCAGACTTCTGCCCAGGTTCCTCTTGAAACTGAGATATGGATCTCA
>NW_015129286.1:0-249 GCF_001443285.1 Poecilia latipinna | reverse complement strand
TGATGTGCAGATGAATGATGTGTGTTTCCTCTGCAGGTGAAGCTAGAAAGTGTGTGTGAGCTGATGTGAATTCAGCAGCATGGATCAGTGTGAGGACAGAGAGGAGGGAGTCCCTCCCTCTAAAACCACTCTGTGTGGGGAAGATGAGAGCCAGAGCAAAGGTCAGAGGTGAGGTCACCATCTCTAAGTGTCCACAGCCCTTTTCACACAGCGTTCACTACATCAGGCCCAATCAGACGTGGTGCTGAA
>NW_015129285.1:0-249 GCF_001443285.1 Poecilia latipinna | reverse complement strand
AGTTTCTCCATTTCGCCAGATAAAAAACCTATAGTATCCGAATATCCACAATGAGCGCTGCTGCTTTGTTCGGAGTTACCGCTGGTTGCCGCCCATCCTGTGGCTTATTGAGAGCCGATCAGCACCGGCTTGTACACTTAATTGTGCGGTGCTGATAGTCGAGTGTAAAGGACTTTTAACGGTTTTATCCATTTGGATTTTCTACCGGTATTTTAATAATAGTTTTTTTTTTAATAGCTCTGAGGATTG
>NW_015129284.1:0-249 GCF_001443285.1 Poecilia latipinna | reverse complement strand
AGACCAGTGCCCCGCGCTACAGGACACAATAAAATGGTGAAATATGATCAAAATTGCTTCTCAAATTGATCTGAAAGATCCATATTCCCATAAAAACACATAGATATTAAATACTTAATAAATTTTATCAATATTAAAAGCAGAACAAGCTTTGTTCTGCTTTGCTTCCATCTTTGTGCTACAATCCGCGGTGGTCTCGTGCCATCCCTAAAAAGATAACGCCCTGGGTGTTTGTCCATGTTGCTCATG
>NW_015129283.1:0-249 GCF_001443285.1 Poecilia latipinna | reverse complement strand
GCAGCTCCAACAACCACCACATCTTCTCCAACCACAGCTGCAGCACCAACAACAACCACAGCATCTCCAACCACAACAACTGAAGCTCCAACAACAACCACAGCAGCCCCTACCACAACCACTGCAGCTCCAACTACAACCACAGCATCACCAACCACAACTACAGCAGCTCCAACTACAACCACTGCAGCTCCAACAACAACCACATCTTCTCCAACCACAGCCACATCATCTCCAACCACAACTGAA
>NW_015129282.1:0-249 GCF_001443285.1 Poecilia latipinna | reverse complement strand
AGAACCACCAGATCAGAACCAGCGGGTCAGAACCAGATCAGAACCACCAGATCAGAACCAGCGGGTCAGAACCAGATCAGAACCAGCGGGTCAGAACCAACAGGTCAGAACCAACAGATCAGAACCAGCGGGTCAGAACCAGCGGGTCAGAACCACCAGATCAGAACCACCAGATCAGAACCAGCGGGTCAGAACCAGATCAGAACCACCAGATCAGAACCAGCGGGTCAGAACCAGATCAGAACCAGC
>NW_015129281.1:0-249 GCF_001443285.1 Poecilia latipinna | reverse complement strand
ATGATAGGAAAAACCGGAGCACCCGGAGAAAACCTATGCATTTAGTTTAGAGTGTGTCCATTTAAAGACACACTCTAGGAGACTACTTCGAAGAGTAGTAGTCTTCGAAGTAGACTACTACTTCAAAGACTAGTAGTAGTCTTAGACTAGTAGTAGACTAGAGACAAAGGTCAATTTAAAAGACACCAATTAGCCTAATCATTTTTTTTCCCGAATGATAGGAAAAACCGGAGCACCCGGAGAAAACCT
>NW_015129280.1:0-249 GCF_001443285.1 Poecilia latipinna | reverse complement strand
TATTGTTAATCATTCTGATTTCCTTTCTCAGAGGGCCTCTCTGAAGAAGAGCAGTGACAGCAGCTCTTCACAGAACGCCCTGCTTTTGACCTCTTAGATAGCTATAAAACCATCGCCGTGAAGATTCACAACTTGTCCTGTTTGATCCTGGGTCAGGAACTAGATAAGCTAGTGTGAGATAGATTGTGTTGTTAGTTAGCGATAATCTTGGCGCTGTGACTGTGTGATGAAGTGTCTTTCCCCCTCCCT
>NW_015129279.1:0-249 GCF_001443285.1 Poecilia latipinna | reverse complement strand
AAATTATCTGGCTTCACACATTTGAAATCTTAAGTGTCAGCTGTTTTAAACAGACATTTGATTAAGTACATTTGTTGATGCATAAAATGCATACATATAGAAAAACGTGCATACATAACATATATGTATGTATGTATGTTAGCATGCACGAGAAATATGAGGTTGCCAGGGCCAAAATAAAAAGCTGGTAAAGCATAGAATCGAACTTGTTTACAGAACCTGAAGCTCAGTGCTGCCATCTGCTGTTAG
>NW_015129278.1:0-249 GCF_001443285.1 Poecilia latipinna | reverse complement strand
CAGAGGTCTCATTCTCACGGCCCGTGGGCCAATTACGGCCCACGGGACAATGTCTCGTGGCCCCCACCATGATATGAAAGTATAATATTAGGGTGAGCGACCCTCTGAAGCAAGTCCCGCCCGCCGTTCCTCGTCATGGCTGACATTTGGTGCTAGGCTAAGCTACACTGACTTCATGCACACTACGCTTGTAACAATAGTGTGGCAGATGATGGAACAGTTCGGTACCAGTTCCCCTTCCCTGCAGTC
>NW_015129277.1:0-249 GCF_001443285.1 Poecilia latipinna | reverse complement strand
CACCATAACTGAAACCAATGAACTGATATACAACTCAGCATCAGTGATCCTTGAGATGCTTGGCTATAAGAGCAACCATGAGACCCAATATCCACCATGGAAAAGACGGTTAGAGGCTAAGATCAAGATAACAAGGAGGGAAGTGAGCCAACTGTCAGAGCTCCTAAGGGGTGCAATGAAAAGATCAGTACCCAAGAAGTACAGCCAGATGCCCATACCTGAAGCACTCGAAACGGCCAAACAAAGACT
>NW_015129276.1:0-249 GCF_001443285.1 Poecilia latipinna | reverse complement strand
TGAGTAACTGAACTATAGAGGGGGCTATCTTCACATCATGCAGAGGACATTGTCAGAGTAACTGCAAGTTTACTTTACGGAAAAAAAAAGGTAGATATTTTTGCATAAATTAAATGTTATGTTATGCTTTTAACCATCTTCTTGTGATGGCCTTTTTTTTTTTTTTTTTTTTTTTTTTTTTTTCAAATTTTTTTAATTTTTTTTTTTCCAAAAAACTTGTTGAAAAGGGGAAAAAATTTCAAAGAGGTT
>NW_015129275.1:0-249 GCF_001443285.1 Poecilia latipinna | reverse complement strand
TATTAGATAGGACTGGAATGTCGCTGAGAGCCGTTGTTCTATCAGATTACCATATGCTGTCAGAATAGCATACATGCAGTGAGTACCATGCCTGCTCATTAAGAAGTCCAATGAATGGTGTCAGTTCACCATACGCAACAAGTTATGACGAAAATAAGTCATTAAATTGTTTATAATATGACATAAAATGATAACTAGATAGATATACATGCGTTGTCATGGTTTCAAAGTGTATTTAAAGCAGGTTTG
>NW_015129274.1:0-250 GCF_001443285.1 Poecilia latipinna | reverse complement strand
ATAAGTGATCATTTCTAGAAACTGTCTGCAGCTCTGGTCTGAGTTTCTAAAGTTAAGTTTTTAATAATGAATAAAGAAAATCTAGGGTTTGGAATATATTTTATCTTTGAAGCAACTCCAGCATAATTTCTAAATAGTAAAACCATCAGTAGAATCTTTTTTTTTTTTTTTTTTTTTTTTTTCTTCCAAGTGGGGTTTTACAGGGATCATATAATTTGGGCAAGTGGGTCGGAAAAAAGGCCTGTGGGAT
>NW_015129273.1:0-250 GCF_001443285.1 Poecilia latipinna | reverse complement strand
GAAGTTACACCAGAACTAATCAAAAGACAAACTATAGAAAATAAGCTATCTCCTCCTGACAGGTTGACACCTATTGGAAAGCTAAATGAAGAGAACGTTAGAACAACATGGAAAAATGTGAATAACAAAAACTTGACAAATACTCAAAGACTTGGCCTGGCACAGATTGCCAACCAATGTTTACCTACCAGGGATCTTTGAACAAAAGGAACTGTACAACAAGCCCTAAATGCCCCAGACTCAGATGTGG
>NW_015129272.1:0-250 GCF_001443285.1 Poecilia latipinna | reverse complement strand
GATTGATCCCAGCTGTGTGTCGTTCCTGTGATTACCCTCCCAGTGTATTTAGTCCCACCTGTTGTCAGTGTTCTTTGTCGGATCGTCGTCGTGTCTCACCCGTGTCTCACCCGTGTCTCACGTCTGTGTCTGTTCCTGTGCTGCCAGTATTTTCTGTTGTTCCTCCTGGTTTATCATTAAATTATCTCTTATCATGACTACCTGGGATTCCCGGCGTCTCTCTCACCGCTCTCAACCACACATCATGACA
>NW_015129271.1:0-250 GCF_001443285.1 Poecilia latipinna | reverse complement strand
ATTTATCCACCCTTTTGGTGCATTTGCATTGGCCGATGATCTCATATCCATCACCATCTTTGGACATGACCTGATGTCTGTTCTAATGTCCCCGAGTTGCTCAACAGCTCTCTTGTGTCTAACCTTTTCTTAGGTAAGTTTTAAGTTTAGCAATAAGGCCTTAGTCACCTCCGCTCTCCCATCAGTTCCTCCTTCTCCCTGACTTTTCACCTACCATCTACCTCCAACACATCATCAGTGACCTTTAGTT
>NW_015129270.1:0-250 GCF_001443285.1 Poecilia latipinna | reverse complement strand
TATAAGGCGCACTGGATTATAAGGCGCACATTCAATGATTGGCCTATTTTAAAACTTTTTTCATATATAAGGCGCACCGCATTATAAGGTGCATAGAATAGACGCTACAGTAGAGGCTGGAGTTACGCTATGCATCCACTAGATGGAGCTGCACTAAAGAGAATGTCAATAAAACAGTCCGACTCCGGTTGGCGAGGAGAGCCTTCCGCGACTGGGCCAGGGCGTGGCCGGACGATGGTCACCCTTCTCC
>NW_015129269.1:0-250 GCF_001443285.1 Poecilia latipinna | reverse complement strand
AGCATAGCACGCTCACCTTGTTGTAGTAGTAGCACAGCGCCCTCACCTTGTCGTAGCAGTAACGCAGCGCCCTCACCTTGTCGTTGTAGTAGCATAGCGCACTCACCTTGTCGTTGTAGTAGCATAGCGCACTCACCTTGTCATAGTCGTAGCGGTAGCATAACGAGCTCACCTTGTCGTAGTAGTAGCGTAGCGCACTCACCTCGTCATAGTCGTAGCGGTAGCATAGCACGCTCACCTTGTCATAGTC
>NW_015129268.1:0-250 GCF_001443285.1 Poecilia latipinna | reverse complement strand
AACCTTTTAGTGTACTGTAATCTATAAAAAAGAGCTGCCTGTTTCCTACTGCAGTGGAGATGAAGATGGTCCATTCAGGAAAGCAGAGCTGCAACAAACTTTAACGTGGAACTGCAGAAAAAAAACAAAAGCAAAAGTTGAATTGTTAATGCATGTCACCATGAGAAAAGCCTACTGAGTTTAGCTTAAAAAACTATTTTTTTTAAATTAAAATCACACATTTTTGTCTCATGAAGTGTTTTTTTTTTTT
>NW_015129267.1:0-250 GCF_001443285.1 Poecilia latipinna | reverse complement strand
TCTGGTCTGGACTTTGTGTTTTCTGTGTGATGACATGAGGATGGTAACATATTGGTGGTCCATCCTGGTCCAATAACATGTTTAAAACATATTTGGTTCAATGTTGTGATATTTATGAATGCAGTTTTAATTGTGGTGATTTCTAAAAGTGTTTCCATGTGTTTAGTGACCTTTAGTGTCAGGTTGGTGTTTTCACAACTCTTTAAATACTGAGTTAAATTTCCCAGTAACACTTTATTTGTGTGCATCA
>NW_015129266.1:0-250 GCF_001443285.1 Poecilia latipinna | reverse complement strand
AACCTAGCAACCAAAAATCAACAAAAGCAAGGTATTGACGAAACAGAACCAGATCCTGTTAAGCATTCTTCAAAATAAAAGACTTCCTCTATTCAAATAAATCATGTCTCACACTTAAATATATTTCACTTCGCCTTTGTAATTATATACAATCATGTTCAATACAATTAATAATAATCATCATGTAAATTATGCTTAACATATAATTGTAAATCAGTCACTTATCATGCAAAATATACTGAACAACATA
>NW_015129265.1:0-250 GCF_001443285.1 Poecilia latipinna | reverse complement strand
ATTAGATTAACAGCAGTAAAAAACTTTGTTTTTGCTTCATGAAGAGTTTAGTTTTCTAACACCTCTGCAGCTGATGCTAAATATAATTCATGGCTGTGAAACCAGAATGTATCTGAGCAAACTGACGTTTCACCACAAAGTAGAAAATAAACGGATGGAACAAAATGACCAAAGACCAAAACCACAGAGACGCTTCAGTCTGCTGGGCTCAGCAGGGAGGAGACGACGTGTTAGAGTAGCATGAGGAAGA
>NW_015129264.1:0-250 GCF_001443285.1 Poecilia latipinna | reverse complement strand
TACCACCTGGTATTTCAACGACCATCACACCGCCATTTGAAGAGTTATAACTGAAAAATCAGTAGACTTAATGCACTGACTGCAGTAAACAATTATTTATTGTCTATATAATTTCCCAACATACGTCTTCAAATACACCCATACCTGTCAAATTTTGGATTAAATGTGACAGGTAATGCCACTCTGAGTCTGGGAAATGTCTCCGTCCAGTGCTACTGTCAGAGGAAGCAGGAGTAAAACTAACGTAAGA
>NW_015129263.1:0-250 GCF_001443285.1 Poecilia latipinna | reverse complement strand
CCCTTCCTCTGGGAGGAGAGTCGGGCGGTCCGACGCTCGTCCCTTCATATGGGAAGAGCGTTGGGCGGTTCGATGGTCTTCCCGTACTCTGGGACGAGCTTCGGGCGATCCGACACTCATCCCTTCATGTGGGAGGAGAGTTGGGCGGTCCAACTCTCGTCCCTTCCTCTGGGAGGAGCGTCGGGCGGTCCGACTGTCTTCTCGTACTCTGGGACGAGCTTCGGGCGGTCCGACGGTCGTCCCGTACTCT
>NW_015129262.1:0-250 GCF_001443285.1 Poecilia latipinna | reverse complement strand
AGTGGGGTCGGGAGTGGTGCTGGTGCCTATCTCCAGCTAACGTTCCGGGCGAGAGGCGGGGTACATCCTGGACAGGTCGCCAGTCTGTCGCAGGGCAACACAGACACACAACCATGCGCACACACACACACACCTAGGGGCAATTTAGACAGACCAATTAACCTAACAGTCATGTTTTTTGGACTGTGGGAGGAAACCGGAGTACCCGGAGAAAACCCACACATGCACAGGGAGAACATGCAAACTCCAT
>NW_015129261.1:0-250 GCF_001443285.1 Poecilia latipinna | reverse complement strand
TTAAAGCAACTTAAGTTATAATTTAAATAACGCATGACTTGTATTGAGAACCACTGCAATAAATCAATATTTATGAGGAATTTTATTAAGTGGGGTTACTTATTAAAACTTGTTTTTAGTCAGAGCCTTAAGTTTTTATAAAGGTGTATCAGAGATTAGATCTGTGACTCTGAACCAAACTCATATCTAAGCAACATTTGAATCTTAGTTTGACTTCTGTGTGTCTCAACAGGTTGTTTACTGAGAAAAA
>NW_015129260.1:0-250 GCF_001443285.1 Poecilia latipinna | reverse complement strand
ATTCATGTAATAAAAGACAATCTTATTTTGTCTCAGACCAAAAACTGTAAATTATGATTATGAGAAATATTTAGGCATTGGATCAACAATTACACATAGAACTAGATTCTTTTTATTCTTTCAATCCGTTGGACCCGCTTTAAGCGATTCCATAATTGCTAATTTGTAAATCCCAATTTAGACCAATTTCTATGTGAATCCTCATATTTTCTTTCCATTTTAAACCTTCAAAGAATGATTAGCCTGTTTT
>NW_015129259.1:0-250 GCF_001443285.1 Poecilia latipinna | reverse complement strand
TAAGACATCTTACTCTGTCAAAAGATAAAAAAATCCTCCTTCAACATAACCCTCCCAAATAACATAATATCATCTTTGGTTGATGTGACAGAAACTAAAAAATATATGTTCTTTATGACAAAACAGAGATGTGTTCTTATAAATTACAGCATCCACAAAGTATATTTGGGTTATGTTTCATCAGGAAATATTCACTTCTGGATGCCTGGTGTGGAGCCACAGCCTTAAAACTGAGTAAATAACAAATCCA
>NW_015129258.1:0-250 GCF_001443285.1 Poecilia latipinna | reverse complement strand
GTAATGCAAAATANCTAATTTTCTTGACAAAACTCATGTGTAAGAAAAATTAAAAACTAAATATATATTTATGCTTTTATTTCTTATCAAAATATATATTTATGGTTTTATTTATTACTTTATTTATATATTTATTCTTTTATTTATACATTTATTATTTTATTATGTCAGTTTTGGTCTTCCATACTTGGGTGCTTTAGTTTTTCAAACAACGCCCTCTGGTGTCTATTTTAGTATGTTACATAGTTGT
>NW_015129257.1:0-250 GCF_001443285.1 Poecilia latipinna | reverse complement strand
AATGGCACCGCGTCGCCTCCTCCCTGAAGCTCCTCTTCGCCTCCTCCGAGGCGAAGCTCCTCGTCACGTCCTCCCTGAAGCTCCTCATCGCCTCCTCCCTGCGGCTCCTTGTCGCCTCCTGAAGCTCCTCTTCGCCTCCTCCGAGGCGAAGCTCCTCATCGTCTCCTCCCTGTGGCTCCTTTTCGCCTCCTCCCTGAAGCTCCTCTTCGCCTCCTCTGAGGCGAAGCTCCTCGTCGCCTCCTCCCTGTGG
>NW_015129256.1:0-250 GCF_001443285.1 Poecilia latipinna | reverse complement strand
GGAGCACAATGTTTTGCTAACATTTTACTGACATTTCACAGGTCAGTAAAAAAATATCGAGAGAGGTGGAAGTAGGTCAGTTATGTTCCCTTGACTTCAACAACCTTAGCATGTTGTGCTGCGCAGTTCGGTGTGTTTCGGTTCCGTTTATAAGGCGACCCTCACACCAGCTCTGTGACAGAGCATCAGTCCAGCAGGTTTTTAAGTTATGAACCCCGCTGTGTTTACTTGTAGTAATCACAAAATAAAC
>NW_015129255.1:0-250 GCF_001443285.1 Poecilia latipinna | reverse complement strand
GACTGTGACGGGGTTCTCATATGACTTGGACAAACAGAAATATGACTGCCCAAGGCCAGAGTTCACTTTGGTGAAATTTATTTAGCTCTTCAAGTGGTCAAGATGGCAGGTGCAAAAATATATACAAGGACGACCAGATAAGTCAAAACAAACAGCAGTATCTTTAAGGAAAGAGTCCATCACCTTCACTGTGACATGGCAGGAGTCTAGCCACAGACTGCCTCCCTGTGGCGCAGAGCCCTGCTTTTAA
>NW_015129254.1:0-250 GCF_001443285.1 Poecilia latipinna | reverse complement strand
ATTTAAATAAATATATTTGTTATTCATAATCAGCCCTTCCTCAGTTGTTGCATTGATTTGGTGTGGAGACCTTTAGATTTTATTTTCTATTCGTTTTATTTTGCTCCCCATTAAAATTGTTTTCTTCTTTTAATGTTGCTAATTTACCAAAACAAAGTGAATTAAAAAAAAAAAAACTAAACTAAATAAACTAAAGAAGCTGCTAAATGTAGAGACCATGTGGGGTCATGTGACTTTGGTGCCACGCCTT
>NW_015129253.1:0-250 GCF_001443285.1 Poecilia latipinna | reverse complement strand
AAACCTAATATCGTAACGGACTGAATGTTATGTTTTTAACGTAATCTCTGGTCGGCTTGTGGAGCGCAGGAGGTTGCCATGGCAACGGGTGGGCTTAAATCAGAGAGAGAGAGAATAAAAATGTGCGAGTGGTTTAGAGTTGATCACCTGTTCAGGTTGTTTTACCTTTGTTTACCTTTGTCTTGGCTCATCACAGCCGCTGTAGTTTCTGAACGTTCAATAAACACTTGGACTAATTTTCTCGTTAGTC
>NW_015129252.1:0-250 GCF_001443285.1 Poecilia latipinna | reverse complement strand
ATGGTGAATACATTCAAAGTGAAGTGACCCCGGCCCTGCACACCATGGCATTTGTGTGTGCGTGTGTCCCCAAGCATAAAGCAGCCTATAGATTCACCACACCATTTGTGTGAGCTGACATGACCAACTCGGGACGGTCATATGAGGGATAGTAAAAATAATAATAATAAATGCAGCCGGTGCTTTTTCTAAAGTTGAACAAAAAACCTCTGCTTTTGACCATCTCAGAAGGGAAGAGGACTGACCTTTA
>NW_015129251.1:0-251 GCF_001443285.1 Poecilia latipinna | reverse complement strand
AACAACTGGAGAATTGGGTCGGACTCTCCGGTCCATTGCTCAACTGATTAGAATCTTACATAAGGAACAGAGATTTCTTTGTTTCAGCAGGTAACTTCTCATCAGAGTGGAAGCAAGTCCCATTGGGGTACCCCAAGGCTCAATCCTAGGACCCCTCTTATTCAGTAACTATATGCTCCCATAAGCTCAGGTTATTTTAGGAAATAAGATTAGTTACCATAACTACGTGGATGATAGACAGCTCTACATTA
>NW_015129250.1:0-251 GCF_001443285.1 Poecilia latipinna | reverse complement strand
CGGAACGGATGAAGGAAATTACAAACTCATAGTCAGCACTGACTAGTCGTGCTACCATAAATATTGCAGTAAAACAGTTAAACTGTTGTTTTCCTTCAGAACAATTGCCTGAGACAGTCATCAACGGTTGCAGGGTCAGAGGTCAGCCCCTCTTAACTAGCTATAAGTCTGTTGTCTAACACCAAATAATGCAGTGTAAGCTATTGTCAGAAGGAATGTCTGACGTATCCTGTGGGTTTCTCATGCTTGAG
>NW_015129249.1:0-251 GCF_001443285.1 Poecilia latipinna | reverse complement strand
TCCTTCCAGCCGCCGTCAGACTGTACAATACCCACTGCTCTAAGTAGTTCACCACTCTCTACTACAGGCAATAAACCTGGAAATTGTTTATTTATTTATATTTCGAATAATACTGTTTTTTAGTATTTCTATATTCACTTGATTTTACTGTGTATATATAGTTTTTCATATTGGTTTTGCTTTTTATACTGCTGTAACAATGTAAATTTCCCCACTGCGGGATTAATAAAGGAATATCTTATCTTATCTTA
>NW_015129248.1:0-251 GCF_001443285.1 Poecilia latipinna | reverse complement strand
TTTATTTGCTTGGTCTCACTTCCCCGAAACGGACAGATGTTATGTCTGCCGCGCTTCTGAACGCCGCTCTCCTTCTGGGCGCTGGAGAGTAACGTGTCTTCAACTCCATTTGTTAAAACCTCAGGGTGAGTTAAGTTTAATTCTTTGCAGCGGCAGAGCCGCGTCCGCGTTGGTTGTGCAGCCGCAGCGAACTGCGCATGTTACGATCTAATTAACTTGTTCACCTTTATTTATTTCCTCAAGATAAACTG
>NW_015129247.1:0-251 GCF_001443285.1 Poecilia latipinna | reverse complement strand
AAAGAATAAAATCTGATTATTGATGAAGATGATTAGAGGAAGAGAAGCAGCCGGGCCACCAGAACCAGAACCGACCCACAGAACCGGGCCAGATGGAGAACTGGATCCTCCTCTGAGACGTTCTGGTTCTGGGTCAGATGGTCCAGTTCAGCAGGAAGCAGGGGGAACCAGAACCTCCATCCGGGCTCAGCTGGTCGGAACCAGAATACGACCTGGAAGAGAAACAATGGACCGGGTCAGAACCTGGTACT
>NW_015129246.1:0-251 GCF_001443285.1 Poecilia latipinna | reverse complement strand
GCGAACATTAATCAGCTAGCCAATCAGTGCAAGCAATAAGCTAGCAATAAAGTGTGCCAGTATTAATCAGCTAGCCAATCAGAAAAAGCATTAATCAGCTAGCCAATCAGTGTAAGCAATAAGCTAGCAAAAATGTGCCAGTATTAATCAGCTAGCCAATCAGAGGTAGAATTAATCAACTGGCCAATCAGAGCTAGCATTAATCTCCTAGCCAATCAGTGCAAGCAATAAGCTAGCAAAAGAGAACCAGT
>NW_015129245.1:0-251 GCF_001443285.1 Poecilia latipinna | reverse complement strand
AACCTTTCCGTTTTTGCATTTCCAGTAGAACTGCATGTCCTACCGGAACAAAAGGGTTCATTAGAACTGTTTGTTCTGTTAGCATAGATACTTTATACAGAACGCTGCCGAAATAAAAAACCTGAAATATTACCAGCAGTAACAAGAAACAAAGTAACTACATTCAATTGACCTTTAGACAATGTTCTGTATGAATCCTTATCTCTCCAGGGCTGCTGCTTTATAAACCACAGTTCTCAGCTCAGCACACT
>NW_015129244.1:0-251 GCF_001443285.1 Poecilia latipinna | reverse complement strand
CCCGTGTGTATTTAAGTCCACCTGTTGTCTCTTGTCAGATCCTCGTCATTTGTCGCACGTCTATAGTTGAGTTTCCTTAGTAGAACTGTGAAGTCCTGAGGTTACTTGTTTTCAGTCTACAGTCTTTATATCAGTTGCTACTGGTGTTAGCTGTGTGCTAATTTGCTGCCTGTTCTGGACTGTTAGGATCATCATTATTATTAAATTCATCATCACCTTCACTATAATCTGGGTTCTCTGCGCCTCTCCTC
>NW_015129243.1:0-251 GCF_001443285.1 Poecilia latipinna | reverse complement strand
ATTATTAAGAGAGGAAAAATTCTTAAACTTTAAAAACCCTTTGACTCGTTAAATCCTCTCTTATGCCCGGGTTCAGAAAAATGCTGTGCGCAAAGACTGAGATCACGCAGAGATAATAGTGTCACAATAATCAGCATTTATTCAAGACAGATGCATACTATGACCAGACCAACACATCACAAAACATCAGAAACCTCAGAGCACAAACAACACATGGATTTACCTAAGAGAGAAAAAGACAAAAGATGGAA
>NW_015129242.1:0-251 GCF_001443285.1 Poecilia latipinna | reverse complement strand
TTAGAAAATAGGACTGGAGTGTCACTGGGAGCCGTTCTTTGTTCTTGTAATGCTTTGGGTACACTGCAGTAGCTATCATTATTTAATCATATGCATTGATATTTTTTTAATTAACGAATAAATAAAACACAAGAATGAAAAAGCATGCACATTGCTCTATGATCGTTTTCGTTCAAAGTGGCAGCTGTCATGTCTGCCATGGTGTCAGACTACCTGGCCTCATGTAGCGGGAGAGAGGGTGAAAACAGTCA
>NW_015129241.1:0-251 GCF_001443285.1 Poecilia latipinna | reverse complement strand
CCCGATCTGAACTCGAGTAGTGTTCTGCTGTTGGACTTCTGTGCTCGTCACGGATTGTCCATCACAAACACCATGTTCAGGCATAAGGGTGTCCATATGTGCACTTGGCACCAGGACACCCTAGGCCGCAGTTTGATAATCGATTTTGCGATCGTTTCATCGGATCTGCGGCCGTATGTCTTGGACACTCGGGTGAAGAGAGGTGCGGAGCTGTCCACTGACCACTACCTGGTGGTGAGTTGGCTCCGGTG